>NC_052486.1:852408-1003300 GCF_009730915.1 Dioscorea cayenensis subsp. rotundata | reverse complement strand
TGCATCCACTATCATTGCCATGATCTTCTTCTTCTTCTTCTTGCCAAAGAATAGCTCTCCGATGATCACTCAGAAGTCAATCACAATTAGTAAGATAATGAGAACCGGCAGTCACTCAGAAGTTATATATGATGACATGTAAAGGAGATCCAGCCATGATTATAATATATACTACTACTTGCACACCTCCCAATAAATGAAGAAAAAAATATTGTGCAACTCCCATTGCCTGGAAAATGCATCTTAATATATATATATATATATATATATATTATTAAGACATCTTATCTTGTCCATAAAGTTAGTAGCATAGTCAATGAACAGCAAGTCTCATCTGGGACACCTTGCAAGTTGAATTAAATTAATCATTCAAGCAGATCTACCCACTTAAAATATAATCAATCTTCACAACAAGACATGGTGAGTGAGCTGTATGCCACTTCTTGGCCGGATAGTGTTAAAAATGAGATAAACAAACCATACAACTTGTAAATCATTGAGCACTGCATCATATTATATTACAATAATTAAATCATACCAATTAATTACATGGTTTAAGATATATTTTGTTAACTAAACATGCATGATGATGTGAGCTGTCTGATATATAGCTCTTGTATACCTTGAAAGTAATTAACAAATCATTCAACTTGTGTATCTTTAAACGTTTGTGTTTCATATTATATTACATTAAGGACATACTATAATCAGACAGTTTAATTAACAAACGTAATTGTTAACAAGCTCCAATTAACAATATGTGCAATTGGATGGACAGCTATTTCTTTGATATATATTTTTTTCAAGAAAGAGATATACGAATGTAAAGTTTAATTTGTGAGGTTCGTTGACTAATTGCAAAGTTACTAAAATAGCAAACATAACAAGATATAAGTTCCATTAACTCTCACAAATGCCACACCAAAGAGCAAAGATCATAACTGTAGTTCAATCCAGGGTTGAAATCAAATTCAATATGATTGCAAGTGAATTCAAATTCAATATGCTTGCAAGTTTCATTCATGTTGTTAACATCTCAGTCTGAGTATATTCCTTTGCTGACTAGATAGAATTGATGTTTGGTCTTCGTCTTGATAATTTGCATGAGCACATGCATTGCTCACTTTGGAAAAAATAGTGTCATTAACCTTTTTAAATATTTTTTTAATTCCAAAATTTGTTTTAAACATTAATTTTATAAACTTTTTTAAAAATATAAAAACAAAAAAAAAAGTCAAATTCATTGGGTTTTTTTTTCAATTGTAACCATTTTTAATATTATTGTAGCTCTAGAATATTTTTATAATTTGATTTATTCTTATTCTCAAATCGTGGAGCCTTTGATTAGCAAGGTTGTCAGACCCGGACCGGCCCGGCCGGCTCAATCGGAAAAATCGGGAATCGGCCATGTGGCCGGTCCGGGTATACCCACATTGAACCGGGTATTAAAAAATCCGGTGTTAATCCTGTGACCCGGGCGGTTCAACAGAAAACCGGTTGACTCGGCCGGGTCAAAAGGGTCATAATGTTTAATTTTTTTTTACAATATTTAATAATTTATTATTATTCTCTCATTAGAAACCACAAAATTGTGTATATTTATTAATATTAATTTATAATTTATAATCAATAAATAGAATTACAATATATATATATCATAAACATACCAACAAAAATTAACATTTAAAAATAAAATCTATTAATGTGTTTTGTAAATACTTTCTAAAAATTTTATTTATTAAGAAAATAAAACAATAAATGAGTCCAATTTTATTAAAAAATATAAAAATAAAGTATTCTAATTAAATAAAAAATATAAGAAAATTTAAACCAAAATAAAAACTCAATTGAGATATAAGAATTAGTGAATTAAATTTCTTATCTATTTTAACAAAATCAACCAATAAACAAATAAATAAATAAATGACACTGAGTGAAGTTCGATAATTATATATTAATATATTAAATTTGTAAATATTTAAAAAATGTAAAAATAAATGACATAATTAGAAAACACTATTGTACATAAGGTCATTTATCAATTTAAATATCATATTTGAATATTTTTTATATTATAATTATGTGTTTAATATTATATTTGCTCATTATTAATTATTATAATATTTTTTTATATTTTATTATTGACCCCGGTTCAACCCCGGTTCGACCCGGTCGAACCCATTGACCCCTAACCCTTAGACTTAGCCGAGTCATTGCCCGGGTCGGGTCAGACAACCTTGGTGATTAGCTTATAGCTTTTTCTTTGTAGTTTTTTTAAAACCTTTTTATAGTTTTATTAGTATTTTCAAAACCTTTGGATTGGTTTATGATTTTTATGCATCATTCATAATTTCAACTTTTTCTTTTTCGGTTAATAGTGATTGGAATCAAATTGCTAAAGCTTTCCAAATTTAGTTTTCAAAATAAAAAGATTATACAGATTTTGATGGTTGGAATGAATGAATCGACAAGATGGGATATTTAGGGGACACAACTCACTCTGCCAATTTATTTATTGGCTTATTTTATATTTATATTTTTATTTTTGATATATTTAAGTCACAAATTACTGACTAATCACTAAATAAGGGTAAATATCTTGAGTAAGTACTATACTATGATTAATTTTTAGTTTGAGTATCAAACTTTAATTTGTAAAATTTCGGTTATCCAACTTCAATTTGGTTTCACCAAGAGAGTACCAAGGAGTTTTTAGGAGGGATTTGATGAAGTGGTTGCTGGAATTGCCTTGTCCGCAGCAATTCGGCTTGTCATCGATTGCCATTCACATGCCACATTATAAAAAATGTCCATGTGACCACCTATTATGTATGCCTGAACATTGTTGATTTGCATAATAAGTGACCATGTGGACATCGTTGATAATGTGGCATGTAAGGGTCAATAGATTACATGACAAATTGCTGTTAATGAGGCAATATGGCACATCATCAAATTCCTCCTGGAAATCTCTTGGTAACATCTCGGTGAAACCAAATTAAAATTGGATAACAAAAACTATACAAATTGAAGTTTGATTCTCAAAGTGAAAATTGACCATATTACAATACCCAATCAAGATATTTACCCCACTAAATAATATTTTTATGTTTTGGCTCCCATAAGAGTGCTCCTAATGACCCATCTTGTCGTATAAAGTCCATAATTATAGATATTTATCTTTAATATTTTTTAATTTTATTCTTATTTTATTAGAAAAAATAAATAAACCACATACAATAAAAGAATAACATAATATAGACTGACACAAAGACAATAAGATGAGTGTATGATTGTTTATTATTTTATATCATTTATTACACTCATTAGGTATGTATTAGAGTTATATTTTAGAATTCGATGTTAAACATGGTGTATTTTCCCTTCTCAGGCTTGGGATAGTGCTTAAGAATGAGAGAAATCCAAAAAAAGCATTCTAGAGCCAAAACGACGAAGATGAAGCTTTCTTGGCATTATTCATGAAGCCAGGACATACTTACTTATAACCGTAAGTCTTTTCCAGATAACCTTGTGAGTATGATTATGCCCATAAAAAGGAGCATAAAAATAGACCAGAGGATCTTACGGGTAGGATTTACGCCCGTAAGATAGACCCTAAGGACTATCCAGAGGAGTTTACGATTATAGAGTTTATCACCGTAACTAAGACGTAACACTAGACAGAAGATCTTACAGATAGGACTTATGCCCGTAACTGATCCCATAAGGATAGCGGACCATCATCCCCAGCTTCTTACGGCCGCATTCTTATGCCCATAAGCAACTCGCAAGTGGTGTAGTACAAGTATTCCTAACATGGGTTTCTGGAGCATCTTTTGTTCTATTGGAAGGTGGGCTTAAGGGGAAGAAAAAGGGTGAATCTCTAGTGCTTTGGAGGCAATTCTAGAGGTAGATTTAGCCCATCTATCTTGGCGAAAAAGGATTTTAGCCATCAAGGTTAGTTTGGCGGCATTCATGGAACGTCCTAGGGCATTCTTCGGCAATCATCTCTCAGCACAATTGAAAAAGGGGTTTTCATGTCTTCTTTTATTCTCATTGCGTCTTATTGTTTGGATGCTTGCCCTCCATTAATGAAGGGGGGTTTTCATGGCTTTTTTGATTTCTCTCAGTTCAAATAGAATTACATACTTATACAATATTTGTCCTGAACTTAACAAATCCTATAGGGATACTATGCCGGGACATCCCTTTTCTCTCTGGTTTCTCAGCTACTCTTATTTCTTTATTCTTGTTTTCTTCACTTTCGTTTCTTAGTTTGCTCGCACACATCACTACTTTTATTTAGGCTAATTTTCGGGATTAGGACTAATACTAGTACTCTCGATCTTCCTTGTGGACTGATACCCACTTTTAAGCACTTTATTATATGATTAGCACGCACACTCACGTTCCTATCATGGTACAACCCAAAGAAAAATAAAACAAATCATTCACTAGGCATGGAGAATACATCAAAAAAGAAAAAGAAAAAAAAAACAAACAACAAACAACAAACACATAGCACAAGTAACAAACAGATGCTACCCTAGCCGAGAGAAAAAAAAACATAAAATTTGTTATAATATAACCTAATTTATAAAAAATCGAGGGCCTAAAAAATATTATACATAGTTTTTTTCCCTAAAACTATATTTTTTAGGTTATATATACTAATTTTTAAATAAAAATTTAAGAGGCTAGACAATAGATTTTTGCAATAAAATAAGTGATATTATATAAATTAATTTGTATAATATCATAGAACCCACAATAAGTTTTCACATTTTTTTAAAAGAATAATAAATAGATGAAGGCGGCTCATGGGGATATACTCAGTATGAGAGATCGATCTATCTATGGTAACACCATAACAAGCTTTCAGTGTCTTGAACAGAATCAATGATAATATTTGCATTTTTACCACACCGGGAGAAGGAGTTCATGAAGTCAAGGCTATGCTTAATAATAGTATACTAAAAAAATTCAAGCTAATTCTTGACTGAGTTAGGGCTGCAAAAAAGCAGTGAACGATCATAAATTTATTTTTGGTAACATTCCTTGAATTAGAGTGTGTCTCACTAACTCAGACTTACTAGTACTTGACTTGTAATTTAGACTTAGCTCCAAGATTTGATCATTTTGCTTTAACAGGAGTCGAGTGTTTTTGAGGTTATCTACATTCATTTTCATATTGCACCTTTTGCTAGGAGTGTAAATGATACACTACTTCTTGCAAGGTATTTGAGTTCGATTCGGAAAAAGCTCGAACTCAACTAGCGTATGACCGAGTTGAGCTCGAACATTTTAATACTTGACTCAAATGCCCGCAAGCTTAATTGAATAGTTATTTTTGTGTGTATATATTATATATTAATTTGTTTTATATATATAATTGAGCTCGAGCGTAAAAATATATATGATTAATTCGAGTTTATTATTAGTCTTTATCGAGCTTCGTCGAGCAAATTTAAGTCGCGCGATTTATGTATCGTGCCGAGCTCGAGTTACAAAAACAAAACTCAATCGAATTCAAACCGAGTATCAAGGAGCGAGTTTTTAACTGAGTTTAATATCGAGCAACATTCTGCTCAGCTCAAACTCTATCGATTAGACCCCTAAGCTTTGCAATGTAGTTGTGTTCAGTGAAAGTATTCTGATCTGGTAAATAGCCAAGAGTAATGATGTTCTTGTGTTTATTTAGTGCATTAATCTTCTTACAAGTGTTTCCATGTCACAATTCACAGAAAGTTCCTGCCATAGCAATCCCCCAATCCTTTGGTTATAACAGAGCTTCAATTTCTTCACCTTTTCTTCTTCAAAAAATTCAACCAAATGCTGTTAAATTTCTTCCAGGATACATTTACTCTGTATAAACCGATCGTGCAATCGAACATATATGATAATTCATGAATAGACTTTCATGAATGAAAATAATAGCAGAAGCTATAGTAATTCAGACGAGAGAAGTAACGTGGTCATGTTAAAAGAAGTCGGAAGGCTTCCCGACTTGAATATTTTGCTCTGCTAGAAAACTTGTGATGGCATTCTTCTGCCAACTTTTAAAACTCCTGCACAAACACAGAAACAATCACTGAATTAATTAGTTCCATTATCAAGCATGCCGAGAAATGATCGCAAAAGACTTATCTTTCATATTAGAGTAACAAATAGTCCCACATCAATTAAGTTAGTATCGGTCAAAGTCCAAAACTTTTTGAGTTGAATTGGGATTATGTACTGTGTGTAAAAGATTAACTGATAATCCCACCCACATCAGTGCAGTCAGCAACTATGAATACAAACATATGTGCTTGGTTTTGCAACAACTACTTTCTCTTAGCTCTATTAGTAGATCACTTTTATAAATTGGTGAATATAATAATGCTCACCAAAGAAACTTTTAAGAGGTCTTCCTCTTAAATTCAAAGGTATCACTAACAACTCTAATGAAATTATAGATTGTATGGAGGAGAGACAAACATACTTGTGATCTAGATGTGCCAAAATTACTCCCCCTGGAAAAGCTTGCTGAGTAGCCTCATAAGAAACTTTGATTGCTTGTTTCCATGTTCCGCCAACTCCTTTCTCTTTATTCTGTTCTTTCTTTTGGTTCGGGTCATCCATCGGCAATGAATACCCAGATAGTAAGTGCCCGACCCATGCACCGTCCTTCCTGCATTTGTTTCCAATAGAAAAAGGAGTGAGAACACTGTCTATGATAGAATATCATGTATACTCTCCTTTTCTTGATAGGCAATGTAAAAGTCATAGTGGTAGATCACATGGATTCGGGCATGATTTAATCAAGAAAAATTCAAGGAAAAATAAAAGGAAATTTGATATCTTTGTCTGATCGCATGATCGCATGAAGAAAATAATATTACGGACGTACATACGCAACAAGCCTTCTCTTGAAATTCTGAATCCTAAATTCGCTAGCTAATCTAAATGTTGACACATGATATCATTTACCATAAAACTAATGACAATTTGGTATCACTTCCTAATCCTACACCAAAGGGCATTCATACGATTTAACTAGGTATCATGGTCTCTTCAGTCCATATTGCATGTAACAATTTTACCCAGAACAGTTTTGGCAACACAAACAATACTAAATGTTTGGTAAAATAAATAGTGGAATTGACTATAATAGCACAATAACATAGTATTCACTTTTCTTATAACATCTAATGACTTCTAATCTGGAATTTATATAATTAGAAACAAATAACTAATTCTATACATACTTAGAGAATGTAGGAAATCAATATTACTTACAGAATAATATCCATGTGACGAGGTACGTAGTGACCACCTCCAAGTCCAAGAAGAACCTTTTGATTATCATTGTTCCTGCATATTAAACCCAGATAAGTTGCTGTTACCTCAAAAGGCAGGAACCTTAGTATAAGTTCATTACATTCTCACCATAAGTATCAATTATACGAAAGTTGTTTCATGTCAAAAGACAAATGCCAAAGTCTAAACGTGTATCTAGGCCTTAAAAAGGTTCTGATTCTAACAGACAAGTTTTATCTGATGATTTCTGTGATGAGTTTATTTTGCCCTAACATAGCTACATTGCCATTAAGTTTAAGCAGGTTGCATAGAAGGGTTTTGAGTTTATAAAATGCTTTCACAACCTGTGCCAATTTCCAACACCATCACCTCCTCCAAGTCCTAGCCCTTCCCACAATAACTGCAAATGTGAAAAAGTTTAGTTCTCTGATGAATGAATAAAAAGCATACGAGTTTGGGAAAAACAAAAGCATGGAAATTTCATCTTCAAGTCTAGCGGTAACACTCAATGAGTAGAAGAATTACCAAAAATGGATGATTTGATTATTCAAAGTTTCAAATTGGAAAAAATTGTAAGTTCAAGTAATCTAGCAACACTGGCTCTATAATGCATGATAAGAGGATGGGACACCCAAAGAGAAGTCTGTTCCCGAAGCGGTAAAACACTAACACTCACCAAAGCAATAGCTTGAGCTGCATCTTGTCTTCCCCAACATTCTTTGGTGCTGCCTACAAAGGCAATTCAAGCATCTATATTAACATAAAATAGGACAGACAATTTAAGAAAATTGGAATTTTCCAGTAAATAATTAAAAAACCAGCAAAATCTAGCAAACAATAGATCTAAGTTAAATTCAAGAAACATGATAAATGAGGGTATTTGATAACATGATTTATAAATAAATAATAAATTAAAGTTTAACTTTAATCTACACAGTTTTCCACTCACGGTGGATGTGAAATAGGCAAGGAATTAGAAGAAAAAAAGTTAAAAGAACAGTTCACAATGTGATGTAGAAAGTTGAACAATGAAAGATCTAAATAAATAAATGTTAACAATGCAAACTAATGGTGTAAGGCAACAAAAAATTAAAAACCAAAAAAAAAAAATTTAAGGATGCAAAAGAACACTAGAACAATTATCAGAGGATAGAAAAAAAGATGTGGACTGTAAAAGATCACAGCATAGTTTTAACAAGCCATTCAAATGTTGAGTTTTTACAACATTTATTTCGCTCTCCTTGAATGATTGCATTATAAATATAGGAATTACATTATATACAAATGAAGAAAGACTGAATGTCATCATTTAATAAATTATAGAGCAACAAAACCATAAGGAAAACTATACCAATCTCCACAAACATGGTCGGCGTGCTAACCACAGGTCCATGATGAGTTGCCTCTAGAGTTACCTACAAAAAGAAAACAATAATAATAACTGAAAAATATGAGCACTTGTTCCAACGAATAACAGGAAAATAGGCCATATTCTGTTTAAAAAAATCATGTATATCAATCAATAACCAACATGAGGCAAATAATATCACTTGCAACAAAACAGTCATTACACCGAGTTTGGATTGTAGTAAAATGAAAGAAATTAAAATCGATAATTTTTCCTTAACTTGCTTATGGTCACCTTCATCCAATTAAACACAAAACAAGGTCTCTCTGATTTTATTTAAATTTCCTCCATTTTCACTCAATCTACAACCTTCAATGATACAAATGCAAAGTAAAACAAAATTTCCTTTACTTTTTATTATCCATGTTATTACCTTCATAAAATTTAAAATCAAACACAAAGGAAACAATTTCTCTCCAATTTTATTTCATTTTCCACTAATTTCACTCAATCGAAGCACAACCTTAACAATGACCTAAATATGAATTATAAGAAATTTTCCTTCACTTTTTCATCCATCTTATTAACTTCATCCAATTAAATACATAGAAAACAATTCCTCTCCAATTTTATTTCATTTTCCACCAAATTCACTCAATCTGAGCACAACCTTAACAATGACCTAAATATGAACTACAACAAAAAAAATTCCTTCACTTTTCAATCCATCTTATTAACTTCATCCAATTAAATACATAGAAAACAATTCCTCTCCAATTTTATTTCATTTTCCACCAAATTCACTCAATCCGAGCACAACCTTAACAATGACCTAAATATGAACTACAACAAAAAAAATTCCTTCACTTTTCAATCCATCTTATTGACTTCATCCAATTAAATACAAAGAATAGAATTCCTCTCCAATTTTATTTCATTTTCCACCAAATTCACTCAATCCAAGCTCAACCTTAACAATGACCTAAATATGAACTACAACAAAAAAAATTCCTTCACTTTTCCATCCATCTTATTGACTTCATCCAATTAAATACAAAGAAAACAATTCCTCTCCAATTTTATTTCATTTTTCACCAAATTCACTCAATCCGAGCACAACCTTAACAATGACCTAAATATGAAGTACAACAAAAAAATTTCCTTCACTTTTCCATCCATCTTATTGACTTCATCCAATTAAATACAAAGAAGACAATCCCTCTCCAATTTTATTTCATTTTCTACCAAGTTCACTCAATCCAAGCACAACCTTAACAATGACCTAAATATGAACTACAACAAAAAAATTTCCTTCGCTTTTCCATCCATCTTATTGACTTCATCCAATTAAATACAAAGAAAACAATTTCTCTCTAATTTCAATTCATTTTCCTCCATTTTCATTCAATCCAAACACAACTTTAAAAATGACCTAAATACCAAATATGAACTGTAAAAGCCAAAATCAAACCTCAAACTCAGGGACAAGTCCCTGCCGTTCAGCGATCTTCTTGAGCAACCGAAGCCATGGCCCAATCCTCGGATTCGGTAGCCCCGCCCACCCAGGCTTCCCGCCGGCCACCAATACATCACCGTCCTTCAAATGCGGTACACCTGCAAATCCCACAACCGATCAACAAACGTCAAACACCCCAAAATCACCACCAAAAAATGGAAAGAAAGAAGAAAGATCAGAGACCAATTGGGTGAACAGTAAGTGCAGGGCGGGAGGAGACGGCAGTGTGGCGACTGAGGAAGATAGTCTCAGCAACGGGCTCCCCAGCGAATGCCTCCCATCGGCGATCAAGGTCATCTTCAGCAACGATACTGCTGCTATGCTTGACCATCCGCACGTCGCCATTGACGTAGCTCTCAATCCCATCCTGAAACCATGAAAACGAATCAAAATCGAAGCTAAGGGCAACGAAGAAGAGGATCGAGAAGGAGAGAATGGAGTACAGGGAGGGAGGGGCCAGGGGACCAGCCGGGCATGGAGAGGAGGGCGGAGGCTGGGCCGATGGAAGCGGGGTCGGCGGTGGTGGCGACGACGAGGGTCACCATCGTCGGTGGCGGCGGCGGCGGCGGCGAGCAAGCGAAGGAGCGAAGCAAGGATGGGAATGGCGGAGAGGAAGAGAGGGCACGTGCGAGGCGCGTGCGGAGCATGGACTGGACGAGCTTAGTGCGCTTCCAAACTATTTATAATCTTCTCAAAAAAAAATTAATTAATTAATTAATTAATTATAAAAGGTTAAATTTCACAATTAGTCCTTAATGATAAATTAAATATTCATTTTAGTTCTCTAATTCTAAAACAAAAATTAATGCTGAATATACCAAATATTTATGTGTTAAAAAAACTCTACATCAGTATACGTGTGCACATCTCTGATAACATTTATCACATTTGTAAAAAAATTAAATTATAATTTAATAAATAAAATTTATTTTTCAAAAACAGAAATTAATATTTTGCTATAGTTCAAGTATAAATTGCCCCCTTAATTATACATAAATATTCATTTTAATCTTTAAATCTAATAAAATGTCATTTTACTATTTTAGTCTATAATTTACACAACAAAACTTCACTTTTTCCTTTTTTTTTTTAATAATAATTCATGATGTTATATTTAATTATTTTAAAACAAAAATAAAAATAACTTTATAATTTAGACTAAAAAAATTATCTATTAGCATTGGATTTGTTATATGCACATAAAAACTAAGGATCAATTTTCTTGTCATTACTAAAAGTGAAAATCCGTGGTATATTTAGAAAGCTATATACACTACTTACGTATTCCTTGTTCATTTTGTAAAAAAAAAAAAAATTAATTAAAAATAAAGTTTTAATTATAATTCAAATTCCAAAAATGTACTTCCACCAAAAAATAATAATAATAATAAAGAGCATCTTATTAATTCCGGTCTTAAATGGCTGCTAATTAGCTTGGGAAGTAAGCAAATGGAAAATGGAGGCAAAATCCAAATGAAGCTCTTGTTTGTAACTTTTGCATATAATTCAGCGGCGCCCAAATCTGTTGGCCAGGTTGTACATATAAAAGACTGACACTTTGAACATTTATCAAATAATAATAATAATAATAATAATAATAATAAAAATACCAATTAATCTAATCAAATTTCCCATTAATAATATTTAAATTATATATTAAATACACAGAAGATGAATTACATTTGAGTACAACAAAAGTTTCTCAAAAAACCAATGAATAAAACACAATGTTGATATTACAAGCATCATAACAAATTAGAACACTCAGTTCATCACATGTTCTTTGATAGTTTGATATATCATATGATTTTGAAATCCATCTCAACATTCTTCAAGTTGACATCAATCACTGCACATAAGAAAATCAGATAAATGATGTTCGAAAAATGCACGACAAGTTCTCGAAAAGACAACAAATTAGTATTTGTGAACTGATACTGTTAAATGTAAATTTAACAGAGTTATTCTTCTTCAACTCTGCAGATACAACAATTTATACAATTAAGATGAGCGATTCTTTTATCGAACATGATATTCCTTCGATTTATCAGCAAAATACGCATCGGGAATTGACACTGTATGTTAATTTCGACTCAATTCTTGATCTTGGAAAATCATTAATATACGGCGGGAATCACATTACAAAGTAATGAGGCAATTTTTTTTTTTCACACTAGTTATCATCACATTGTTCGACTTATCAAATAGTACACACAGAAATTGTATTTTTTGGTTCAGTTTAAAGGAAATCAGATAAACAGTTTCGAACATTCGCGTACAATTTTATGCGCACACATTGTTCACTATAACTATAAGGCACACACATCACAGAAAAGATCTAATAGTCATTCAAATCGACAGAATAGGCTCTAAAGACATGCATGATGCATGAATATGCTCTAAAAGTCATGCATGATGCATGCATCATCGATAATTCGACATTAGAAGTGTTAAGAAGATAAAGCAAACGTATTCTCATAAAACGAATAATTGCATCAAACCTCTGCATTCATAGTTTCATACAATATCAAGCATAATATTTTACAGAATAATCATTTTGTAGAACTTGAAAATTATTTCTAAAGTACCAAATATATTTCAAGTTGAAGAACGAAACTCACCTTGATTTACTTGAGACTTGGCTCTCATAACAATCTAGAACAATGTCCTGCAAAGCCAAAGGAGCACTTGAATTAAAAGTTAGAGAAGGCTTTAGCTTAGGTACCACAATGGGTTCAGCCTCATGATCGAGGATCTGAAGAACCTTTCTCATTGATGGCCTATCGGTGCATATCGGATTTGCACAGCTCAAACCGATGAGCAAAAGCCTCAGCATTGACTCCACATCAAATGCACCATTCAACTGCTGATCAGCTGCGTCGATAAGCCTATCTTTTGAGTACAAACCCCAAACCCAATCAACCAAATTAATCAACATGTTAGCATGTCCATCCTTAACTTCAATTGGTCTCCTCCCACAGCAAACTTCCAGTATCACTACTCCATAACTATAAACATCACTTTTATCAGTAGCCCTCCCGTACTGCAGATACTCAGGAGCAAGATATCCCATTGTGCCGGCTGTCAGAGTCGAGTCAGGGCTCTTGTCATGATCCAACAACTTTGCGAGCCCGAAATCCCCCAACCGGGCATTGAAATGACCATCGAGCATTATGTTACTAGTCTTGATATCCCTGTGTATCACTTGCTGATCACATTCTTCATGAAGATAAGTAAGGGCTGAGGCAATACCGACAGCGACACTATACCTCTTCGTCCAATCCAATGCAAGAGAAAGACCGATATCAGCTTCACTATAGAGGAACTTGTCGAGGCTTCCATTAGGCATGAACTCATACACAAGCAATAACTCACCCTTTTCCGAGCACCAGCCTTGAAGCTGAACCAAATTCTTATGTCTCAACCCGGCGATTATTGACAGCTCTGCCAAAGAACTCATTCTTGCTTTGATGGCTTTTCTTTGATCGCTTCACAGCAAGTGCGGTGCCCGTCTTTGGATCAACCCGCTCTGTACACCGTCCCAAACGCACCTGCCCCGACGATTCTATTAACATTGAATCCTTTTGTTGCCGAACTGAGTTCTTGATACCTGAACTGTCTCAAACCATTCAAGATCACTTGTTGGCCCTCTCGACTAACCATTCTCTTTCTCACAAGCATAAAAGCAAACATTATAAGAGCAATACCAAAAAACACTAAACCAACCATTCCAAGGCACAAAACAGTCATCTTGTGAGAGCTCTTGCCTTCGTCGACAACAGGACTGGTAGGGAAAGCACTCCAAGAGCCATTGGAGATATTGTGGGAGCTCTGCCGGTGCCCATCAATGGCAGGAAATCCGAATGTCCGGAAGCTCCAGCTCTCAATAGTGTGAACCTCTGTGCCGCCCTCTGTGGACGCCGAGAACCCAACATACATCGAATGCTCAAAATACCTCGAAAGATCAAAGTTTGCAGACAAGACCGGCCTCTCTGGCTTCAAGCTTGAGTTTCCAGCCCAAACCTTGAGGCTTTTCTCGTCTCTCAAGTACTCGATCCACGCCGTGATTGCTTTGCCGCTCTTGAGCTCGATTGCAAATGGAGAAAGATCAGAGCTTTTGATCGGAATCAGACCGCCAATGTCCAGACCGACATGGTTGGCGCCTGAACGGGTGTCGAACTCGACTGCGAGGATGGAAGAGTTCGTGGACGGAGACGAGGAGTTGAATAGGCCACGGAAAGCGCTCAGATCGGAGACGAAGAAGGCAAGGCCATCGCCGGGGGAGCCAGGGCTAGGGTTGGTGATGGAGAAGGAGAAACGAGTGGAGAAGGAGAATGAGAGATTGGAGCTCGGATCAAAGAAAGGGATAGGGAGATTGAAGAGGAAGGAGCCGGAGCTGGAGGAGGGGACGCTGGAGTCGCGGGTGAGGGCAACGGCGCCGGAGCGGAGGTCAGAGTCGCCGAGGAGGGTGAGGTTGCGAAAAGATAGGGATGCAAGGTCGAAGGCGAAGGTCTCCGGCGAGGAGACGGCGGTGGGCAGTGGAGGGATGAAGAGGAGGAGAAGAAGAAGAAGAAGACATGGCGGTTGGTGAATATTTGAAAATGAGTGGGTTTGAATGTAAAAATATATAGTGAAATTGGTGGTGAGAATATGGGGAAAAAGGAGGGGTTTTTATGAAAAAAGGTACAAAAAAACAGTGGTGGGAAAAGGGCGCGGTTGCTTTTGAAAAGTTGGGCAGTGGGAATTTTAGCCCAACGGTCGGATAAAAGACTTTTTGTTTTTTTTGCTTTATTTATTTATTTTTGGATTGTTTTCTATGCACAAGTGGATAATGCCAATGATAACCCTTTGAACACAAACTTTATTTTGTTAAAGGTTTTTTTTTAAAAAAAAAATAAGAAGGGCGATGAGCAAGCGTTTATTCAGATGAGTATGCTCAGAGTTTATGTTTTACGCGCCCTCACAGGACTCTCATCATTGCTTTTCTCCCTCTCTTAAGAGACCCTCGAAATGGTACTGTTAAACATCTGAACATGATGGCTTTCTTGATGTCATAATTAATTAATCGAGCACTATGGATAGTCACAATATATATAAGGAAATGGTAATCTATGGACGTTTCTAGATTACTGTTCTTTAAGGATGTTTCTTTTACAACCTTGGATCACTATCCTGCGGTTGTTTGTTTATACAAGTATTGTACATGTTATTTTTAATGTTCATGATTAATATACAACATTATAGAGCGCGTTTTGCACTATTTATGATAATCATAACCGTCGAATTATCATCCAATGACTACTGTGGATGTCTTTAAATTTCAATCATGGATGTTCCTAGATTACTAGCCCATATATATATATATATATATATATATATATTATTAGTTTAAATCAAGCATGAGTGCGGGGATTCCAATTTTTGCCTACACTCTAGCATTTGAATAAGTTAGCATGCCTCAAATTAGGCAAACCTACAATTTGAGCAGGTGGTCAATATGTCTAAGCGAGTAATGACTTTTGCTTCATTTTCAATATCTTAATTACCAACTTATTTTTGTCTGCTAACTCTTATTTCATCCCTTCATTATATATATATATATATATACACACGCTAATATATATATATATATATATATAGAAGAAAAAAAAATGCTATTGATTAGATTGAGACCAAAAATATTATGAATTATATAAAGTACAAACATACATCAGTGTTTAAATAAGTTGTTGCTTGTAAGATAATATCTTTTGATTCTTTCCATGTGAAGACAAGCATGATCCTTGTCCATTTTATTCAACTTATACTTCAACCATTGTGTATAAAAGTTGGCAACCTACCTCCTTCAGTGATCTCATGACAAGTAAACACACATGGATTGTGTTGGACTTGGTAATAAAAACTTGATTTATTCAAAATTAAAAAAATATATTTTAATATCATTTAAAAAATTTAAAAATTATCCAAATAATAATTTTTTTTTATAAAAAAATATGTTTATAACTTATCCGAGATTCTTGGTTAGGAAAATAATACAATAAAAAACAAAGATAATAAATAAACAAATAACAACTATGCTTTCTTATGTGATGTATTGGAACAATCAAATTTTACTCGTTTGTGAATGCAACTCAGTGTGGAACCATTATTGAACCATTGTTTTCAATAATGGTCATATCATGTAACAATGATTTGTTATATATATTTTATATATATGGATAAATAAGAGGTTAGATTTGAATACCTTTAACTTGAGCGGAAAATTAATGAAGTGTCACTACCCCATTGTAGGGTCGTATATTTGCAAAATTATATCGATCCAATCTAAATTCAGTATATATATATGCCTCTGATTTTTTTAAGTAAAAAGTACACCACTGATCTCTCGACTTGTTTGTACTGAATCTTTATGTATAGAGTATTTGTTTTAGAGATAATTTAAAATTGAACCTCAATCTCATGCAAGGTCGAGAGCATATATAGATGCATCTTGAGCTTACATTGGCTTTAACACTTATACATACCATTAACCATACATAGATATATCTTGAGCTTACAATTGGCTTTAACGCTTATACATATCATTGACTTTATTTAAATTGAGGGGTGTTTGTCGTCTATTTATTAAAAAAATAAATAAAATACAAATACAATATTTAAAGTAATACAAACTAATAAAATAATTTATACAAAATATTTTTAAGGGTTAATTTGGTGGCAAATGGTTATAATGACAATAACCAGCTACAAGACATTTGACTCTTATGCGGGAGATCTAGAGTTTTACTTCCTTCTAATGTATAGTTAAGGTCAAATAATAAAAAAATCATATATATTTAACTTATTCAATTACTTATTGTTGGCACGATTCCAATAATGAAAGATTTTAAAAAAACCACAAACACAAGCTCATAAACCTTTTGTGAAATTCATATCATCGTTGCAATTACGGAAAATATTTGCATTTCTATAGTTTTCTTAACACCAAAACTTGTTTTTGTTTTTATTTTTATTTTTATTTTTATTTTTTCCCACAAAATTATTGATGTTTATATAATAAAATGCACATGCCAACCCATTTTTGTATTAAAGTGATTTTGTCTACCAGCGTTGATTTGCTTTGAAATGATATAAAATATATATATATATATATATAAAAGTGACACTTCTATAAAATAGTTGAAAGTTAATATCATTTCTAATAGTCATAATATTTATTTTATAAAAATTTTTAAAAAATAAAATTGAAAAAGCAAGCTTATATATTTAGTGAAAAATTTTTAATATAAGTTTAATTAAAAAAAAGTTATTGAAGTGAAAAAGTGTCACTTCCGTCGTTTTAATCTAAATTGGAAGGAAGTTAATGTATGTCACCCATCATCACGTACTTTTTCACTATTTTAAAGTAAACAAATACTTTTAGGTTTTTGGAAGTTTGTAAATGTATAAAACGAAAATAAACAAAAGTTGGGGATAGTAGGAGGATATATGGTTTTATAAAAATATTGCTTAATTTAAAGTTATAAATTTAAAAAGTTTTGAAAACTATAGGGTCTTCTCAGTCTTATTGGATTAGATTGCCCCTTCTTTTAAATAAAAGATATATATATATATATATATATGAGAAAAAGAAAAATTAGAAGTTGAGAGGGACTATAACACCGCAAAAACCATCATATAACTCAAAATTTTTTTAATTGAAAATGAAAGGTGGAAAGTGTGCCACACTCCAACAAACCTAACTTCATAAAATAAACCTCTTTATTTTTTTTTTTATAATTTTTGGCAAATAAGCAATAAGGGACATTATTTAAAAGAAATCAGGGATGGATACAAACGTGAAGCAAGCTTAATAAGTATTTATACCTACATTTTGTATGGATTTTGAGGTTCAATCTTAAATACTAAATTGAGACGAATATCCTACACAATTAAAATGGTAACAAATAAGTAATAAGTGATCCTTATTCAATGGAAGCCAATGATGCACATAGACGTGAAGTAAGCTTAATAAGTATCTACACAGTACACCCTCACCCCTGTGTGGATTTTGAAGTTTAATCTAAGGTCTTAACCGAAACAGATATCCTAAACTAAACTGATGACAAATAGGCAATAAGTGCCTTTTATTTAAAAGAAACATGAGTGCACACAGCCTTGAAACAAATTTAATAAACACTTATGCCCTCATCTTGTATGGGATTTAATGTTAAATTTAGGATCCTACTGAAAAATGAATATCATACGCAGCTAAACCGGTACTAATAGACGAAGATATAGTTAGTTTCATTAAATAAACTTCATATTTAAGTTAAAAAAAAAAGACTTCATATTTATTTTCTCCCAAATTTTTTTCAAACATTAAAAATTCCCTCTCTCTAGTTATTTATTTATTCATTTCTTTTGCGGTGGCATAAATCAATGGTGCAAAATTAAAATTCTATTTAAAAAAAAAAAATCATACAGAGAAACGCGTTTCTCTACATCCGGGGAAACGCGCGGGAAGTTAAGGCGCTCAAAACAAGCCAAGAAACAAGTGGGCCCCATCAAGATTTTTTTCCACAATAGAAAATATAAAAGAACCTAAAAGTACACTCACAACCAATAAAAATAAGCCATGTCATCAATACTTAATTTTTATCCAACGTGGCAATAATGTTCGATGAGATGAGTGTAATTTTGGGTGCTTTTTATTTTACCTTAAAAAAAATCACTCTGGTTCTCTCGAGTCAAAATTTCTCTATTTCTTTGCGTCGTTGCGTTTGTTTCTCTTCTTTCATTGTGGAAGTTTGGGGTTCTCGATTGGCCTCTCTTTGAGCCCTAATTCGGCTTGCTGGCTGTTTTGATCTCCTTTTTCATTGATTGGTTCTGTTTTGTGCTCGTCAGGTGTCTCGAGGTGAGTGAATTCAGTGTTTTTTTTTAAAATTATCTGTGTATTTTTTTTTTTAAATTTTTTGAGCTAAAAGTTGAGTGGAATTGGAGAGTTTGAGATTTGAATGGATTTCAGTGAGGATTGAGTTGGTGTGGTTTGAGGAGTAGTGGAAGTCATGGTGTTTGAGTGTTTGGTTGTAAGATCGAGTTTCTCGGAGGAATTTCTTGTTTTTTTGAGCTCGGAGTTTGGGAAATGGTAGAATGTGAGGAAAGTTTTGATCTTGGTTTGAAGATTGAGGATTTTATTTGATTAGATGTTTGAAAAGTTTTGACTTTAATTGACTTTGAGGCAATTGAAATTTCTTTTTTTCTTAATTTTTTTTTTTTGATGATTTTGGGTGCTGATACTGTGTTTGGATCTGGATTTTAATTCCACACTTGCTTTTTTCTTGCAATTCTTGACCATCGTGTCTTTAGGAATAGCCAGTTTTTACTGTGCTCAGGAGAACTGGGGTTGTAATGAAACTTTTCTATGGCACCGAAGACTGGACTTTATATTTGCTTCAAAACTCCATTTACAATCACTTTTTATGCTGTTTTCTTTCTTATGTTGTGTTTGTTATCTTGTTTGCAAGGTCTTCGATCTCTGGATTTCTGATCTATATGGCAGTGACACTGGCTTCCCATCGATGCTGTTACCGTGGATTTGAGCAGCTAGATCGAGGAAGAATAGCGGATGATCTAAGTTTCTCGGGTTCTATCTCCAATCTAAAATATCCAAAGTTTGAAACTTTTGTGGAAGATATTTTGGAAAGAAGACCTGCAAGGTTTGTGTCTGAAGGTCACCAGTTGGATTCTAATAGGGTAGGGATCAATGGACACTCAGTCAAGTCAATTGGCCTTAATGGCCGAGTCACCAGGATGGTATCAACAAAAGAAATAGTGAAGAGTAAGGGTTCTTCCAATGGGAGGAGAACTGATTCTGTGAATGGTTCAAAGGTGGCTGTTAACCGTGTAAGCATAATGAAAAAGAATAGCACATCAGCGTTGGTTAGAACCCAGAGAAAGCCAGTGACAGAGGAGAACTTTTTTGATGAAGAGTTGAAAGTTTTGCCTTCTGATGAAAATTTTAGCTGGGCAAAAGAAAACTATAGTTCCTGGCAAAGGACAATAGATGTATGGTCTTTTGTGCTTTCGCTTCGAGTGCGAGTGCTTTTTGACAATGCGAAATGGGCTTATCCTGACGGGTTCACAGAAGACAAGCAGGTGATTTTTTTATTATTTTTATTTGGGGCGCTTCTTCTCCTTGAGCCTTGAAAGGTTGACTTTATTAGAGTATTGATAATGCTAAGTGTTGGGTGGCTGAAGCTATCCTTCTGCCCCTCCATGGAATTGTTCCATAAACTGCTCTAGCAGGCTGGGCTTCATTACTAACTCCTTATGGTGTGAAATTCTTTTATCCATTTGTGATTATCTTGCATTTTTATTTATTGATTTTTTTGCAAAGTAATTATTTTCTATTACATTTGAGATGCGTTTCTTGTTTTACGACAGAAGTGCCTAATGCATCATACTTATAAAGGTGCCACTGCCTTGTACTGCCATATTTGGCTGGTGTTAACATCCTTGTTTTTTTTTTAATTAATTTGTTCCATCTGAAGAACTTGTCAATCAAACAACAAAATCATTGTTACTATCATATCTGAATGTTGATGTAAGTTTCTTGGCACACAGAAAGCTAGAAGGAAAAGGACTGCTTCATGGTTAAGAGAACAAGTGTTACAACTTGGACCATGTTTTATAAAACTTGGGCAGTTATCTTCAACAAGGTCTGATTTATTCCCAAGAGAATTTGTGGATGAGCTTGCCAAGTTGCAGGTACTTGTCTTATCGTTTTGTTTTATCAAACTTGGGTGTTTATCTTCTAGGGTGATTTCTCACTGCAAAGCATAACTTTTTATGAGAAGTAACCAATCTTTCCTTTCTCAACTCAAGGTGTTAACACTACAATTTTCCTACATGCTTAACTGGGCAAGTGGACCAAAAGAGATGGACAATAGATAGTATTTTGTAATGCATGCAATATACTATTGTTACAACTTATGATTATGTGGAATTGCCTAATATATTTTCATTAATTAGAATGTGTTTGTCAATTTGATTCTATTCAGAGAATTTTAATCTCTCCTTGACTTTCTTTACTATACCAAAGATTTTTCATGCTTCATACAATTCTCATTATTGATGCTTTCCCATGATTCAATTTGATCGGATTAATTTTCTCAAAACTTGTTGAGTTCATTGAGTTTTGGTTATTTAATGCAGGATAAGGTGCCTGCTTTTTCATCCAAAAAGGCTAAAGCATTCATACAGCGTGAGCTGGGTTCACCTGTTAATATATTGTTCAAAGAATTTGAAGAACGACCTATAGCTGCTGCTAGTCTTGGTCAGGTGTTTGTTACATTAATGCATTTCCCTTTTATTATCAACCTTCCATGCTACTTCTGAAGAATTGACTCCATTTTTTTTGTACTTAGAGTCAAGTTGCTTACTTTGTTTTTCTATAATTGCTGGAGCTAATCTCTTGAAAATGTTGCATTTGTTTGTTTATCTCTAGTCACATGTTGTAACTGAGTCTTGTTTCCTATCAATTCAAAGTTATTTCTTTTTTTCGGATATGTAAACTCATGACTGATTTACTATTATGGAAGTATACTTTGAAAACAAAGAAAAGTTTTACTGTTTACATCATTTTATTTTTAAAATTTTCTTGCTTACTTTGTTCTTCTATTCTTGCTGAAGCTAATCTCTTGAAAATGTTGCATTTGTTAGTTTATCTCTAGTCACATGTTGTAACTGAGTCTTGTTTCCTATCAATTCAAAGTTGTTTCTTTTTTTCAAATATGTAAACGCATGACTGATTTACTATTATGGAAGTATACTATGAAAACAAAGAAGGGTTATACTGTTTACATCATTTTTTTTATTTTCTTGGTCAAGTATAAACTGCCACATAACGCCCTGAACAAAGATGGAGTGTATTCTGCTGCCTTATTTATATCACATCTTCTCTTTGAAGAGCAGCCTGTATATGTGAGTTCGTTGGTTGTAATTGTGAGCTAGGTATCATAGTATTTGGGTTTTTGGATCTCCAGATACTTAACCGGTTAAATTAACCCTGCTGTGTGTTTAAATGTTTTTACCAGTTCAACATATCCTGCAATGTGCTTAAATGTTTTTGACTTTTTGCCTCATTTTAATCTGGCTTTTGATCACAATATTTAGGTGCATCGGGCTATTCTACATAATGGGGAGAAAGTGGTGTTAAAGATCCAGAGACCTGGTCTAAGGAAACTTTTTGAAATTGACCTAAGTAAGATATCTCTATCCTTTTATATTTATAACGTTTTTATGATGGCTTTAAAGTGCTTCTACTATCAAGTACATATCCAGGTTATCTTTACTATTGCAGCATGATAATTTCTATTGTTAATAACAGTTCAACCTTAATCATTACATTTCTTACAGGAAATTTAAAACTAATAGCGGAATATTTTCAGAGGAGTGAAACATTTGGAGGTCCTTCAAGGGATTGGCTAGGCATATATGATGAATGCTCAAAGTAAGCATTTAAGTTTTGTTGATGGCTTTAATGTACTTTGATACATTTCATGGTACATGTGAAATTCCCAATCATCTGCTAAAGGTGGTATTCAGGTTTTAGTCCTAAGAACTTTATGATTCTAATGGTTTATGTGTCTTTAGCCTTTGATTTATTTATTTGGGCAACAATGTTTATCTCATATTTCTGATGTTCACTAGTAGCTTGGCCAAGTTCATCACAAATGTTCCTGCATAAGTCTTTTTCTCTCTCGTTGATTATTTATATCTTCATAACATTTGGTTATTTGTGTGAACTTCAGGATTCTGTATGAAGAAATTGACTATATCAATGAAGGAAAAAATGCTGATAGATTCCGTCGGGATTTTCGTAACATAAAGTGGGTTCGCGTACCTGTAGGTTTCTTTCACTTTCAAAACCTATTTCTTAAAGCTTGGTTTTCCTGATTGAATATTTCTTATGTAATTAATCACTTTTGGCCTTATAAAATGTTCAATTTGCTAAGATTTTCTGAATCTTGATTTCTTTTTTCCTTCATGTTTATAGCTTGTCCATTGGGACTATACTTCCACAAAAGTGCTAACTTTGGAGTATGTTCCTGGTAAGTTTAGTTATAATGCCATCATTGCTATTGTTATTCTGTGGCATTAAGTTTGTGTTATGTAGTCATCAACATACTTGTTGGCTTGGTTAGAATATGAAGTGTTGCAATTCAAGCTATGTGCTTGTAGAATATGATTAATGAAGCTTCTTTTTTGAACAGGAATTAAGATAAATGACATGGAAAAAATAGAGGCACGAGGCTACAATCGCTCTCAGATTGCTTCTCGCGCAATAGAGGCATACTTAATTCAGGTGTGTTTAGCATCTTTTCTTTGTAGCATCTATGTTATGTGGACTTCAATGCTTTATCTGATTTCATTTCAATTTTCCCTTTGACACATATTTGTGATAATGATATGTAATGCAATATTCTATCCTCACTGGTGAGTCAATTCCCATTATATCTATAATGGTGTGGCCATTCTCTAACATTGCAGTTTTGTAGTACTTTTTCTGTAGCTTTTACACATCCCGAGAGGGATTTAATTCTATCAATAAGATCAACTGTTTGAATAATATACTGTTTGATTGATGCCTCGGAGTATTGAAAGCAATCATTAATTAATGAGCCTCAAATGGATCTGCAACTTTGATTTGTCTTGCCATTTGTTTCAATTGTACTATTCTTCAGGTACGATTGTGATGAAGAGCCAATATATTTATTTTTCTACCTTTAATCAGTATGTATCAATCAAGAATTCCTTACATTTGGAAAGTTTTTTGTTGAATTGGTTGCATAATGTGTTAGAAGAATAGATATGTACTGAGGTTATATTGGAAACTGTAAACTTATAACTGAATCAGAACAAATTGCTGGTCTTTCTTCTTGAAAACTTCCTTTTAACTTCCTGTTAGACTTTGAATGCATCCTTTTGTCATCCTGAAATCTGAAGTGCAGAGGCATATTAGCCTGACATGCTAAGTGAGGCTGTTCAAGGTGTGTCTTACCAATGTTTTTACTGTTTCATCTGGGTTCATCTGTTGTGAATTTTCCTTCTAAAGAAATCGAAGTAATGAAAGTCTATTCATGTGAACTATTAACATGTTTTTTTTATTGCCATTTCAGATACTGAAGACTGGTTTCTTTCATGCTGATCCCCATCCTGGCAATCTTGCCATTGATAGGGATGGATCTCTCATTTATTATGATTTTGGCATGATGGGTGAAATAAAATCCTTCACAAGGGAGAGATTACTTGAATTATTCTATGCAGTTTATGAAAAGGATTCAAATAAGGTATTTTTCTCACGAAGACCACTCTAGATTGTGAAGCATTATTAACTTTGATTTTTATTGAACACCTAATGCTTTTCTCCTAATAACATCAGTTAACCGCATTATATTCTGAGTATTTAATGTTTTGACTGTGATGCAATATGTATACCCTTGCATAAGTTTTTATAATGCATGATGTAATTGCGGCATCATTCGTTGTCTGCAGGTTATAAGATAGAAATTAGATTTCAATTTTTTTTCCTAAGAAAGGTGTAAATTAATATTTATGCCATACTGTGGCATCTTATGACTGAGTTCATGCATAAGGAAATATTCTATTCAAATTTTATTGTCATGAAAATGAGGTGTATGTTTAATTTATTACGTTATGCCATGATTGAGCAAGGGGTGAGATCGTGTCCCCAGTTTGAGGGGCAGTCATGCCCGGTGCCAGAGGTGCCACCTGTGTGCACTGGATTATATTGGTATCAATCACAAACCAATAGCCTAACCCTAATAAGTAAGGATGAACATGAAATAATTCAATAAAGTGAAGATTAAAAAGTAATGATAAAAGTGAGGAGTAAGCAGAAAGAATGAAAATTCCTGAGGATTTTTTAATAATTTACCCAGATAAGATGAATTATTGCAGATTTGGTGGGTTACAAAATCCATTTTCTCATGCCACGGTACTGATTTTATTAGGCTGTCTGTGTTCTCATTGTCAATAAACTTTTGAAAACACTTAATCTTGACATATTTAACAAATAAAAAATTCACTCTGAAATATCTCTTTGCCGTGATTGTGTTCTTACAATTAAAGTGTCACATCCAGCTTCCTGTGTGCTATGGTCTTACATTGTTGATTATGGGAAATTGGGCTAAAAAATGCATGTGATCTTTACTTTCCATGTGGTATCATACTATCTTGTAAATCCTATAGCTATGCCACTCAATTGAAAACAGATTCTGGTCTCAGTTTGCGAAGTCCGACATGTTTCGCAGGAGTTGAATCTTTTAATACTCCTGTTCTATGGACCTGGTGTTTCATATGATAACATTTTCTTTTTGCAGGTTATAAAATGTCTCATTGAACTTGAAGCACTTAAACCGACAGGAGACTTGTCACCGGTTTGTATTTAAACTATGTATGGTTTTAGATTTGTTGTGCTATTTTTAAACTGACAAGTGGAGGAAACATTTTTAGGTGAGGAGATCTGTACAATTTTTTCTGGATAATTTAATGAACCAGAGACCAGATCAGGAGCAAACTCTTTCTGCAATTGGTGAGGTAATGTGCAAACGATGAATAATAATGATAGAGATTAGCAAATTTTAAACCAACTACATGAAAGCAAAAGTAAAACAACTACTGGGATGATTCAAGACAACTGAGCAATAAATACACATCTATTACATGAGAATTTTCTAAATTATCTAAATTTAATAAGTTAGCTGATTTGGGATTATTTATTGATTTGATTCTATTATTCCTTGAATGAAAATTCTAAATCTGGAAAAACGACTTTTGACGCAAACCAGGCATATTACCTGGGCCAATTCAACTTAAGAAACTTAAGCTGGTAGGATGAGAGATTCAGTCTTATATATTCGGCCTCATATTAGTTACTCTAATATGTTCCCTTACATGTGCTATTTGATTTTAACTGGTCATATTATAAACAAATCAAACAAATCAAACAAACCAAGTTCTGATACTGTGTTAGAGGCAACCAATCATATTATTTAGGCTCAATTTAACCCAAAATTTTAAGCTGATGAGATGAGAGAACATTCCTTATATACTCACATCCATATTTGCCAAATTAACCGAAATGAAAATAATAGTATAAATTTCACCAATATTTTGCTTTCAAATTGAAATGTAATGCATATACCTTTTATAAGTTTTATGGGTCTTTTTCCAAAGTCTTTCATATCATCAACTGGCATAAAAATATATGAGTAAGGCTCTTTACTGTGTTCTATACATCGTTTAAGACTTGTTTCTTATTAACTATTTTGAAAGAGACCCTTTCTGTGAATTACCATCTGGAATGTTACTTTCATTAAATTTCTCTTAGAAACATGAATGAGCAGCTAATAACATGTCCCTTATTCTCTTTCCACATATAGATTTTCCAGTGTAATTTCTTAAGTAAATTCAAATCTTTTCAAGATCCCTTTGAATCTTCTGAATATTCTAGATGCAAAAGGTCTTCAGGATGTAAGCTACTTAAGAAATAAGCATAACTAAAAACTTGATTTCATGTTCAAACAACTAAAATTTTAATACAGATTTCCAAATTTTACCATCTGATAGATATTACAGTGCTTGTCCTTGGCTTCTTCTCTATTTCAGGATTTGTTTGCAATAGCTACAGATCAGCCATTCCGTTTTCCAGCTACTTTCACATTTGTCCTGAGGGCATTCTCAACCCTTGAAGGTGCAAGCCCTACCTCTTGCCATTTTTATCAAGAATTGCCTTTTTCCTTTTTCTTTTTTAAAAACATTGTTTGTAGATGCATTAGAAGAGCCTGGATTTTCAAACAATGAATAAACAATATTCTTAACGCTCGCTCATGAGTGTCCTTTTAGTGTGTAGCCCCATTTTCATGATCTCTATTGTATATCAGAGATACTACAATGATCAATGAAGGTATTCATGACATTTTTTCTGGATCTGAAGAGCCTGTTTGATGTGAAATTCTTGAAAATGACCTTGTATGGTGCATCATTGAGGTTGGTCAAGCCATTTGCATCATTCAATGGAATAATATTCTTCTTCTATATCATTCACCTTTACCTCCATTTATAATCCAGAAGCTTTTCAACCCTGAGGTCCAAGGATGAGATTTTGGTTTTTAGTGAACAAGCACGCTCTTTGGGCATTATCCATCCATATTATTCTCTCTAATTGTTAGTAGCGGATCCTATTCCCTATGGGCTCTTCTTGTCGCTTAAGTGATTTTGACAACAATATGTTTGTTGTGCTTTGAGGAAAAACGGGGTAACTTCATTGTTACTAAATCTGTTTGCTTTTCAGGTATTGGATATGCACTGGATCCCAATTTTTCATTTGCGAAAGTTGCTGCTCCATATGCACAGGTTTGTACTTTGTCCATGTTTTGGAAATTGTTTGTGCTTTACTGGTTATGTATTAAGCTCCTAACAGATATTTTCTCTAATAGATCTACATGTGTAACTATTTATATATGCATTTTTAATGTATTGGAAATTCAGGAGTTGCTAGACATTAAGCAAACTCAACGAAGTGGAGCTGAACTTGTCCAAGAGATCAGGCGGCAAGCTAATGATGTACTCACAACTTTCTATCTTGTTTCTTCTGTTTGATTTTTTTTTTCCTCTAAAAAAAAAACTAGTGCTAAGTTTTGCCATGAACATCCTTACCTACTTCCCTCTTTTTTGCAGGCTAGAGACTCTACTATATCAATGCCATACAGAATCCAGCGGATAGAGGAGTTTGTGAAACAACTTGAAGACGGGGATTTGAAACTCCGAGTCAGAGTACTTGAGGTATTTTCTCCAGTAAACAATTAATTGCAAAATGTTATATGTTTTCAGCAACTAGTTCAGACTTAAAGATTGCCTTTATGGTGTTCAAAACTCTCGTGCTAATCCTTGATGGCTCATCACTTTGTAGTAATATATTATTGTAGTTGTATTACCGTCACAGGTTTGTTAATGCTGAAGATGCATCATATGAGAAAGCATGCATTTCCCGGAAATGAGGGACATATTAGGCCTCTAAACAGTTAGGATTAGAAAACAACCTCATTTTTTCGTTTACATTTATACCACGTGGCGATATTTTTTCATCGACTGACAAGTAGTATGCTTAATTTATGTATCAGTCTGAACGAGCTGCACGGAAAGCATCTATCCTACAAATGGCTGCTATCTACACGGTTTTGAGCGGAAGCCTGCTGAATGTCGGAGTCTCATTAAGTGTCCAAGGGAATGAATTGATAGCAAATGGAACATACATTGGTGCAGGTAAATCAATATCTCAAGTTTGCATTTCAGTTTCTTTAAACAAACTCATTATATACTGTGTTCATCTACATTTTCAACATTGTTTGTCCACGCGGAAAAGTTACGGTAAACAATCATATCTTATTGACTTCGACTCGATGAGATTAAAGAAACTTTATCTTTTGCTGCAGTTTTGGTTCAAATTTATATTTGAATCGATCGTATTTACTGTGACTTGGGAAACCGATTGATTGATTTCCCGATAAACATACATTTGATTGTGTAAACTGTGATGTTACATTGCAGGTGTGTTCTTGGCACTTCTTATTAGATCAATGCAAAGGGTGAAACAACTTGAGAAGTTTGAGAAGATGATTTAATTGGTGTTTTTTTTCACAAGGAACAGTGTTACAATCATTAATTTTTTTTTTATTCTTTTACATGTAACACCAGAAATTACGTCGAAAATGCAGAAGGGGACCATTAACCCCATTGAAGTAAATAGAAGACGATAAATGTAATATTTGTATATTATATGTTCTTGCACATTAAAATAGGTTTGATATCCAATGAATGTAATACTTTCATTTCTTGAAATAAAAACTATAATGTAGATATGTTACAGTGATTATGTAATATATTGGTTTTCATTAAAAATGATTATATTTATAGAGGACCGGTAATCTAAAGATGTTTCTAGATTTTAAATCTAGGGATGTCTACGCTGTAAGATGGTAATATGATCGGTTTTGAGCATCATAAACAGTACTGAAAACGTGTTTTATATTGCTGTACAGTATATAAATAGTAAAAATATACAGTGTTTATATAAACAATCAACTGTTGGATTTAAAAACTTACCTAGATTACTTTTTGTCATCTTAAACGGATATACCAAGCTTGATCAGGAAACTCTAAATTAATTTTTGTATTGTTCAAAATTTTAATTTATATAAAAATGATTGTTAGGTACTTTAAGCTAAAGCAAGTCAAAACTTTAAAAATTGAAAAACCTTTTTAATTACAACAATTTATTTATCTACAAAAATCAAATTTATTTGTTTAGATACTCTTTTTTAACCAAAAAATTAAATAATTTTTAATCTCAAGAGAAATAAAAAGTTACATAAATTGATTTTTAGCCCATGATATCAGCGAATTTTTTGTTTAAGAAGTTATTTAGCAATAATCATTTTTACAGGGGAATATAAGCAAATTTCTCTAATTTTTATTTATTAAAAAAAAATCCACCGTTGGATCAAGCCTGAATGATCCGTTGCGCAAATCTACACCAGTAGACCATCAACACCGCGCAGC
This sequence comes from Dioscorea cayenensis subsp. rotundata, assembly GCF_009730915.1. Lineage (NCBI taxonomy): Eukaryota > Viridiplantae > Streptophyta > Magnoliopsida > Dioscoreales > Dioscoreaceae > Dioscorea > Dioscorea cayenensis. The sequence continues at coordinate 973,508 of NC_052486.1, read as the reverse complement.
AATGTAACTAACCTAAACCTTCACACGAGGTTCATCATTTGTCGTCTCTCACTATTAACGATGTCCAAATACACGCGATCACCAACAAATCACAGCCCTCCACGTGTCCAAATAAGATCAGTTATCTTACTACCGCGATGAGTAACTGAACCCCATTTCGAATTTTTTCGAATCCCTCGTTCGAAGACACTTCATTCTCTTCTTCGTCTTCGCTTTCTCTCCCTCTCGATCTCTCGATGAGGAAAACCCTAATCCTAACCCTAACCCTAACCATTGTTTCAGGGTTTTGGCCTCCCTAGGGTTTGGATTTGGGTGGATTTACTCACTCTCGATTTGGAATTGGGGTCGAGATGTCGACGATGGAGCACCTATTCATGCAGGTATTTGATCGGAGGAGATCAATCCAGGCTCAGCTCCGCCAGCAAGCCGAATCCTACTCGGAATCTATGGCTTCTAATCTTCTTGCCCATGGCTGCCGACCTCCTCCCTGGCTCCTCGCCTCTGGATCGGAGTCTGCTGCTGGGTTCGACCCTAAAGGTTTCGCCTTTCTTTTGTATTCGTTATCTAGTGTTTGAATGGTTGGTTAGGTTTGTGTTTCTTGATTGCATTTTCTTTGAATGTGGAGGTTTTTTTTTTCTTCTTTTTTTTGGCTAGCGTTCTTTAGCGTTTTGATCGGGAAATAGAAAGCGCGCTATGATTTTGGGGTTCTTGATTCCCTGTAGAATTTTGCTAGGAACTAGCTGGGCATTTGTTTTTTTATTTATAGAAATTAAGTTGGTTGTGATTTTACCAACTACGAAATTGATCTTCGGATTCAACTTTTCAGTGTTCATGATTCAACAATGAAGATGGATACTCAAGATTTTGCCAATATGTCGACTAGTTTCTTTTGTATACTTGTTTTTTTTTTTTTTAATCTCTTTTATTCTGTAAGTTTGGTGTTCAATTTTTTTTAAAAAAAATTAGACGATTTTAGCTTATTGAAAAGGTTAAATTGGTGAAAAATTGAATTCTACTAGGTGTTAAAAAAGTTTAGCAGGTAACGATGTGGGGTTAACTCTAATAAATATTATTGCCATTTTACTAATGCTATTATTTTGGTATGACAATTGGCGAGTATATGGAAATTTTAAAGTTGGTTGTTGAATTGTTGCATTGTTGTAATAGCAGTTCACCTATTCTTGATATCTTTATTCAGAGATGAACAGGGAACAGCTTATTTCCGGTATCTTATTCCCACCTCCAAGGTTCACTACTCCCTCAGCGAACCACAAGTCTCTATTTACTCTCCGGTCTCTAAGGGGTGACAATATCTTACAGTCAAGCAATGCCTTTGCTGGGACAAGTGCGTTAGATCAATCAGTGCTCAAGAATTGTCCCAAGGCCAGAGAACAAGGTTCTGATGTTTTAGTTGAATCACCAGCTGCAGAGGGCCATGATGGAGTAGACCCACTTGCCTGTATCCAGCGGTCCAGATCAAGGCAGAGAGACCTTGAGACTCGTTTGCACAAGAAACAGAAAACATCAACACATGAAGTTGCAACAAGTAGTATGTGTGTAGATAGAATCAATGGAAGAATGACAAGGTCAAAGGCTGCTGCTTTGAAACCTGATAATGTCAAAACAGGATTGGAACCTAAGAACTTGTTAGCTTCCAATTTAGATGGCTTTATGGTCACTCGTTCAAGGGCTCGGAAACTCAAATCTCCTGATGAATTATTGAAACTGGAAGAATCTTCAATTCTCATAGAGGATGGTATTCCTGTAGCAGTGGATGCTCAAACAGATGTCAGTTTAGCATCATCTATCATTGCAGAAAACATTGAAAATAATGGTATTAGTGCAGCCATTAAATCATGTGCTATTGAATCTGAAGAAAGTGAGAATGCTATGATGGTAGTTTCTCCTGCTCGTTTTGGTTTGGAAACTGGTGATGTTGCAGGTTTGCGAATGTCTGATTTCAAATCTATTGTTGAACCAAAGCAACTCCACTTTGATGTTGTTGTGGAGGAGTGTGGTCTTCCTGGTATATCTGCTAAAGGTTCGGAAAAGGTTACTGAGGGACTTGCTGATGTGATGGATGTTTCCAAATCTAAGGTCTTGCAAACAGCAGCTGTGGAATTTCCTTTTCAAGATCTTAGTGGAGGCGATGATCCTTTTGTGACCAAGAAGTTTCAGGGAGATGATGCGTTGTCTACTGGTGAAATCATGTGCACCATGGATAGGACCATCTGGGTCACGGATAAAAACCTAGAACTTGAGAGAGTTGATTGCAATGATTCAGGATGTGCTTCTCATCCATCTCCAGTGTCTGAAAGTTTGTCGCGTCGTTGTGGGTCATCATCTGAACCTAAGTGTGGATCCTCTGAAAATAAATTACAACATTTCCCTGTGGGAAACTGTGCATTGAACTCCTTGAAGAAGTTGCAAGCTGACCCTAGTAATTTGCAGGTTGCTTGTGGAAAAGGTTCATTGGAATGTAGGGTTCAGCATAGGACATGTAGGGAAATTCAAGGTAACTCATCAGGAAGTTCACTTTTGAAGACAGATGTTCTGAAATCAGCAGAAGGAAGATTTAATATGCAAAATTTTGAAGCACACAATTCTTCACAGACCAGGTGGCTTCATGAGGATGATCTACTGGATAGTGAACAAATCAACAACGGAATGCCAGAAGGTGGACCCGCTGCAAATATTCAGTCGGGGGCCAATATTTCTGAAGTGAATAACCTAGAACAAGCATCCTGCCTCACAGGTGAGCCACATTCTTGCCGATTTCTTTTGTCTTCTAAAATGACATTATGCTCTAATTTTGAAAATGAGCTTGCTTATTCATCTCCCGTGAGAAATTGCATGTTGAACTATCAAATAAAATTTTCAGGTCAGCTAGATGGTCTACAAGTAGCAAGTGGTTGTCCACCGGAATGTCTTGGACAATTTGGTAGAAAAGATCATTGCAGTGGTAGCTCAAGTACCGAAACCTCTAAACTTTTGGAGACCAATGGCTCGGCTGAAGCTAATCATTTTTATTCAAATGTAATCAGCGGCACTACTTTGGAAAGGCAAGATCTCACAATGTCGGAGTCTGTTCCAATTGTGGAAGTGAAGAAGAATTGTGGAAGTTTGAACCCAAAAGATGTTTTTCTAGCAAACAGTCAGCTTGTAGGAGCAGATACTTTGGATACCACGGAAGTCGTAAGCTGCTTCGAGGAAGCAAACTCTGCTTCACATGGTGGTTTTGAAGGTTTTGATTTGCATGCAAGGGAGGAATCAGAATGCAACTCCCAGAACAAAATTGAGAGCAGAATGGCTTCTCAAGTACTTGACCTTCCATCTTTGACGACAATGGCCAGAGTTTGTGAAAATAACTCAGCTTCTCCATGCTCATCTGGCATTTGTCTGTCAAAAGGAGATTGTCTGCCAAACGAACACATGGATTTGTCACACCATGTGATGCTTATGTATGATGATAGGAAAGAAAGGGCAATGCCTAGTGCAGTGCAGACTGTTCGAGAGGAATGTCTAGATAGAATCATAAATAGAAAAACAGGCAGCACTGTCCTGCAATGCACAAGCTCCTCTCTCAGTGATGCTTCTTTGTCCTATGAAAGCACATCAAGTTCTCAAAGATGCTGAAGGAAGTTGTGCTGCTGCCATTGGTGAGGCCTGGGTCACGGAGCCTACAATTACAGAAGCTAGTGGTAAAGCTCAGAAAGCTGTGTTCGAAGTTAAGCAATTCTCAAGAAATTCTAATGTGTTAGATGAAGGCAGAGGTTGTTTGGTAAATAGTTCTAAAAGAGTAGGCAACTGTTCGGAATCACAGGGAATCATCAGTGATGCCAATCCAAAGGATTTTCAGGAGAAACATGTTACTAGAGTGACCCCTGATTGTGGTGATGCTGCATATTTGCTGCCAGAAGTATGCCCTTTATCAACCAATTCTGTCAGTGGTGAAGATAAATATGATTCTTGTAAAAGAAGCGTCAAACAAGACAGACTTACTCCATGTGAAACAGGAAGTCAGAATGCACCTCCACAAAATCGCTACTCCTTAAGGAGCTTGACTATTAATCGTAAGAACTCTGCTTCTTGTGAGTCAAATGGTATCAATGTTGCAAGCTCCATGAAGCCAGCTTTTAGAGCCACAGATGATGCATGTGAAATCACATGGCCGAAAAGGAGAAAGATTGATCAATCAGATGATGTTTTTGCTACCTCTCATAGGATGAAGTCCAAGCTCCTTCCTGCTAAGGAAGGCAATGATCACATTTTCAAGACAATTGCTGAGAATGGTTCTATAGCTCCAATGGAGTTTGAAACGCTCCAGCTGTCTAGTGAAGCTGTGGCTGATACGCGTGGCGTGGCTTCACAATGCATTTCTGAAAATTTACACAAGGACAAGGAAAAACGTTTGACAGAGGTATTTATGCTAAATAATTGGACTTCTTGTTATTCTGTCACTGTTTCATGATGCATTAAGGAAGGATAAACTATATCATATGTTTTGTGATAAAACTTCAACAAGTTCTCTTAAGTTAATGAATAACATTTAAACGGTATGCTCTCATCTTTATCATTTTTGTATTTTAGTAAACTTAAGTTTTTAATTGGAGGAAGCATGGCTGATTGGGAATGTGTACTTCACTGGGACTTAAGGTGCTGCAATTTCTTTTGTAAATATTTTGTTGCAATTAGACTTGAGGTTCTTACTAACTGTTAAGAATTGCATTCTATTGACATTTAATCAGTAAATGTTGGTTGAAAGCCTCTCTCTTCTTTTCCTTGTGTACATATCCCTGCTTGGACTTAGGTGCTTGTTAGTCTGTGGAAAATGCACTATTAATGACCTTTTATTTATTTTCATGTTTGTTCTTTAAAAGTTAATTTGTATTTTCCCATGGCCGCATGCATTTCAGTAACTAGTATTGTAACAATTTCTTTGCAGGGTGTTGATAGCTTAAAAGGGAGGGTTGAGGTTGAGATCACAAATACATTTGCGCCTTCAGTTCATTCTCTTGTTGAGTCATTTGGGGATTTTAGAGATAGTGTGAAAGACGAGGTGAAAAACACGGAATCTTTTTCACTTGATCAAGAAAGCAATCTTACTCCACTTGGCAGTCGAAATAGTCAGTTACCTCAGAATGCTTTGGAAAAAGCAATTCTGAGGAAATCTGTAAATCTTGGGGAATTTAATGATTTGATGAGCACACATGATGGAAAGAAACTTTTGCATGCACGTGATTCAGTTAGGTTGTCAGCTTATGGGGATGATAAGTTTGGTTGTGATGAGACCATGCCAGAGTTTGAGGGGTTCAGCATTGCTTTTCCTTCTTTGACTGAAAATGAGGTTGCTGTTAATGATTCTGATTTTTCTGTTTTCACAGAAAAGCGGGCGTCACTACTTGAGCAATTATGTCTATCTGGCAGTGTTGTTACACCTTTATCCCGTCCTTTGACAAAGTATAAGATAAATGAAATTCCTAATGTGTATCAGTCATTACCTTCTAGACTGCCAGATCATATGAGGTTAAGTAATTCTTTTGAACTTCATAATATTGGTATGACACAAATCAGAGCTAGCAAGGAGGCAAGCATCACTACGCTATATGGTAATCTGGGGTCAGAGTTTGATGCTTCGTTATCATGTAGGTCACTTTCTCAGAGTATAGCTTCTTCAAGTACAAGATTTGGTTCTGTGATAAGGAAACCTCCTCTAACCCCACCTGTTGGAAAGATGAGTCAGAGAGTTATTTCAAGCAGGAGCTTCGCTAGCTCAGAGAAAGTTGGTTCAAACCCGGAGCTCATTTGTTTTCGGATTGATGAGAATTCTTGCATGACTGAAGAAAATGGGCATCCACTTGGATTAGAAGACACGTCTGACGAGAAAGCTGGCCCAGGGAATGACTTTGTATCAAATAACAGGAAAGCACTTGGTGATGTGACTTCAAGTTACCAGAATGCACAATCGTTGGTTTCCGGCTCCAATAAATTTCTGGAAAGAGGAAGCTTGGATTCAGTTAATACAGAAGTATACTTTCAGGCCCAAATTGAAGTGTGTCCTGGTATGGAAATCAAGCGTGCTGATGATGACAAATCGAAGGCAGATGATAAAGAGAACTGTTTTCTTTCAGTGGGTAAAAATGGGATAAAGGAACCTGTTGAATCTCTTTGTAGGGTGTCTAGTAAACCAGATTTATCTACAAAAGGGAAAGAAAGGATCACAAGTCATACTTCTTTAGAAAAAGGTGGCAAGTTCAGCAATATTGTATCCAACATATCATCCTTTATCCCACTTGTCAGGCAAAAGCAACAAGCAGTTGCACCTGCTGCAGGTGAGCCTATTAATTATGTATTTTCATTTGTTATTTGATGCAACCATGTTTTTTGAATCTGCCAATAGAAGTTCTATGTAAAACTTTTATGATGGATTTATTTGTTCCTATGTTCTAAGATAAAACATAAGATTTTGATGGGTTATCTAGATAGTACATTAGACTTACATGGGTGAGTTTATAATGATGGGTTTAGGTATCTTGTGCTTGTATTTTGTCTTTTTCTTATTGTCTTCATTACTCTTTAGGGAAGAGAGATGTTAAAGTTAAAGCACTAGAGGCTGCTGAAGCTGCAAAACGCCTGGAAGAAAAAAGGCAAAATGATCGTGCAATGAGGAAAGCAGCAGCAAAGCTAGAGCGTGAAAGATTAGAGCAGGAAAATGCCAAACTGATGGAGCTTCAACAAAAGCAAAAAGAAGAAACAAGGAAGAAGAAAGAAGCAGAAATTGCAGCAAGAAAGAGGCAGAGAGAAGATGAAGCAAGGAAAGAGAAGGAAAAGAAACGTAGATGTATGCAAGAAACAAAGAAGCCTCAAAGATTGGGTGGAGAAAGATTACATGCAGGGAAGGATGGAAAAAAACTGCGGCAGAAAGCTGCCGTAAGTTCCTTGTTGCATCCCTTCAATATGCTGAATCCCATTACTCTATTTTATTTGCGTGAAAAACATTTTTTTTTTATGGTGAATGCAGGATGACAAAGAGCTTAGGAAGAAAGAATTGACTGAAGATGGAAGGCAACAAAAGAATTTTGACACACACAAGGAAGTTGCTGGGTGTAGGGAAGCTGCAGAATTGGAACCCAGCATCACTGAGGTTCTTGATGTTGATGACAGGCATGGGAATCATTCCGAAGCTCATGATTCAGTTAAGGAGTCAAATAATGCAGTGAAGGTAAACACTTTTATAGAAATTAAGGTGCATTTTATTCAAGATTGTCACTTATTATGATCATTCTTGTCAATAAAATAGACATCATTTTATACATTGTAGAACATATCCAGGACTGTCTATATTGGTATCTGGCACTTTGTTCTGAGTACTCTCCTGGCTGTTTTTAGGACAAGAAGCTTTATCATGACCTTATTTTCCATAGCTAATGATTATTAAACGAGATATTGTTTGCCCTGATCAGTTATTTTAAACATGTTACGGCAGATGAAACTCCCTGTGATCATGCTATTATTTTCGTTTACTTGCTATATCTTAATGCAAAGTGTGACCCACCTATAATTTTTCTTGTAATGTCTTTGCAGGTGCACAATAATTTAGAAAATATGCAAGCTGCAATTCAGGATAGGATGTCTTTCACCAAAGTAAGTGGAGATATACTATCATATGAGATTTCTCCATACAAAGACTCTGATGATGAGGATGGTGAAGAAGATACCAGACGCAAGATGAAACGTGTTCCTTCATGGGCAAGGTAAATGTTGCTAATTGATGCCACTGATTGTGACTGTCACCTTTCTGATTGATAGCACTAAAACTATTCTCGGAGAAATGAATATAATTAGAACTGAAAATCTTGGAATGTTGGACGCAAAAGCCTTAAAATTACATGTTGCCAGAATGCATCTAAATTGTTTTTGATATTAGTCTGCTAATCTTGTCATCTACATTCATTGTGTCACTAGGTTCTTCATCTCAACTTAGCCCATGTTTAATTTTTGGACATTTTTATCCATCTAAATTCATGGAGCAAAGACTCCACCATGATTATGTTTCATTTGCTTGATGAACTATTTTCTTTGTTTTTACACTCCCTATAAGATGAAATGATCCGCTACCGCCTTGTTATGTTGCAGGAAAGAATGTTTGAAGCAACTATTGCTTTCTAAGCAACATATAGACCCAGTTGAAGTTTTCGCCCGAAAGAGTTCTTTCAATTTAAGTGAAGGTATCTTTCAAAATTCATTTAGAACATCCAATTCTCACACACTACTTCTCATTAATATTTCCCGGTTTACAACCTTCGATGTTTTCTGCAGTTCTTTCCCCTCGAGTTCTTAGACGGCCATTATCTCAGCTCCGGTAAAATTAATTGAACAGCATTTATCTTGGGGGCTTTAACTTGCTTAGATGAAAATTTAATCGATGAGATACGAGTCAAACAAAGCTGAAACAATGGTTACTTGATTATCGTCACATAATTGTAAACTTCACCTGGGTCGGGATTACATTCGGTCTATGAAAAGCAATGTTTGGCAACCAAATATGCGGCATATCATGTTTTTATCTAGTTTTTTTCACCGTTGTATGATTAACTGAAGCCTCAATTTGCTTGTAAGATTTTTTACTTTTTTGTGATATCATAAAACAGGCTTTTGCATGCCAATTGTTTGCCTACTGAAAGCCAAACTCTTGCTCAATAATTTTCTTTTTGAATTTTACTGTTAGTTACCAAGTTATTATTTTGGTGTATTACATATGTCCAATGCTTTCATATTATGTGATTTAGAAAATTTTGATATTAATACATAATTTTTTTTTTTTCTTTTTAATGGAGATAATTAATAGATTCCCAATTTTTACTATCACTATTGCAACAGAGTTAGAAATTTCATTTCCCTTCTCACCTGCAATGGCCTAGTGGTAAATATTTTTTTCAATGAATAATGAGGTAATGAGAGCAGTTTAAATTTACCAAGTTTTAAGTCTTATTTAATATAAATGGTATATGTTTATAAATTATGACATTTTGTTATTTGTTTATATGCTATTTTGACTTAAAATAAAAGTTTAATTGATGTACATGTCTCTATAATTATATATTTTTTTGTTATTTTAGTTTTTGCAATATTTTTAGTACAATTAAGTCCTCATATTTAGTCAAATTTGGTCATTTTTGTGTGTGGTGTAGATCAGCAAATATAAATTGTAAGAACTTAATTGTACTTAAAAATATTGCTGTGGACTAGAATAACGATCAAATATGAGGATTTAATTGTATTTAAAAATTTTCTAATGACTAAAAACGCAGAAAATACATAATTATAGGGACATGTATGATAATTAAACTAAAAACAAAATTTTATAAAAAACAAATTTTTTTTAACTTCTCTTTGCATTACATCGAAATAAATTTATCTTTATTATAATTTTTTTTTTATAAAATGGAACAATCACATATTAGGGACACGTGCATGTTTTTTTAAATATTTCATGCATCTTTATTTTTGTGCAGTGGGGATTCAATCCTGTTTTATACACATATAAGCAATTCTGGTGTCAATAGATTGAGGTATTGTTGGCATCTTTAGTATAATTGTTTTATGATATTATATAAATAAATATTTTTTACAATGAGTATATTAGATATGATGTGTTTTGAATGTGTTTATTAAAAGTTATTTTTATTTGTTTTTATAAAAATACAATATGATTTTATTTTCTGTTATTAAGAAAGATGTTGGCTTGAATTGTTTTAGAAAATAATTTTTAAAAATAAAAATGGGAAATGCTGAATTATGTTTTTATGCATTACTATGATAATTAAAAATAAAAATGGGAAAAGCATACACTCCAAACAAGCCTTTAATTAGTTTTCATTTATTTATTTATTTTTGATAAAATACGAGCCCCTTTGAAGGAAAAATCAAGGACATTCTTATTTAAAAAAAGATAAGGATATGCACAGGTGTTTGGAATTAATATTTAAAGTTTTCTGGAGTTTGATTTTTGATCTTTTCCAAAATAAAAAAGCTATGCATAATATCATTAATTAATTAATTACTTTTAGTTATTTTTACTTGTTTTATTTTAATAATTTTTTTAATCCTTTCTACTTGTCAGTTTAAAAGTTTGACAAAATATATATTTTTTTTTCAAATTTAGCATTTATTTTAATATATTTATATAAATTAGTTAAAATAAACAAGTAAAAAACCTAAAAAATAAAATACAGAGACATACACATACTTGGAGTTAATATCTCGAATTTTGTGGTTTGATCTAGAGGTGGGCATGGGCCGTCCGGCAACCCGGCCCGTGCCCGTATTGTAAACGGGCCAGTTACGGGTTCGCCCGCTGGGCCAACCCGCCTAGCCAGGCCCATATTAGAACCGGGTTGCAACCCGGTTCCCAACCCGCCGGCCCGACCCGGCGGGTTGGGAGCCCGTTGAAGCCCAACCATTGGGCTTCAACGGCTATGAATTTAAAATTCATAGCGGGTTGGCGATTTTTTTTATTATTATTATTTTTAATTCAAATTTTTTTATTTTCAGGTTTTTTTTTAAATTCTTACAAATTTCTCCACCCCCATATTATTTATATTTTACCAATTATTACTCTCTCCCAACTCTCTACTCTCATGCTCTCTTAATCTCTTACTTTCATTCTCTCTTAATTTCATTCTCTCAGGGCGTATTATTTGGATTGTTGGAGTTTAATTATTTGAAGTCAACGTTATCGAGGCTTAATATTCAGAGTTGGAATCTTGAGACTTTGAAGTTGTGCAAATTTTGAATTTTCTCTTAATTTTTAATATTTCGGAAGTCCCCAATTAACAAGATTGGTGATGATTTATTTATTTTTATTTTTAGTTATAGTTTCTAGGCTTGTCTTATTTTAATCATGCAAGTATTAGTTGTATTCTTGATATATTTATTTTAATTATTAGTTTAGACATGTGGTTTTTTAAAAAAAATGCATGAAATTATTATTTGTAGTTTTGGTTGACTTTTTTTTATAAATATTTGGACGAAATTATTATTGTATACATGAATAAAAGTATTAGTTGAAATTGTAGATATTTATTTTAATTATTATTTTAGACTAGTGTTTATATAAAAAATGCATGAAATTATTATTTGTAGTTTTCATAGAGTTGTTTTTTTAAATAATTGTATGACTTTATTTTTGTAGACTTGAACAAAATTATTAGTTATATTATTCATATTTATTTTTATTATTAGTATGGATATGTGGTTTTTTAAAAAAATACATGAAAATTATTATTTCTAGTTTTTGTAGACTTGGTTTTTTTAATATTTGCATGAAATTATTTTTGTAGAGTTGAATGAAATTTTTTTTTTGCATTTATGATATTTATTTTTATTATTAGTTTAGAGTTGTGTTTTTGAAAAAAATCGTGAATGTATTTTTTTATGAACTTTGACGTGAAATTATTTTTAAACATGGGTTTTAAAAAGTATATGAAATTAATATTTCTAGTTTTTGTAGACTTGGTTTTTTTTAATATTTGCATATAATTATTTTTGTAGAGTTCTATGCCCAGCCGGGTCGGGTCCGAGTCGATGGGCCGGTGAACCGGACCCGACGGGCTGGGCCCACCGCCCCCGGTTAACTAGCCCGTGCCCACCTCTACTTTGATCATCCTTCCTTTTGCCCGCATGAGCCCATTGGTTTAATTAGTTTTCATTGTATGTATTTATATATTTAATTATCTTTAAACGATAAAGTTTAATGAATTATTAATTATTGATTAAACCCAAATGGCCTAAACTGTAAATATTTCCAAAAAAGAGGGCATTTGGTCTCAAAAGTTCGCCTCGAAAACCAACTCCAAAAGCAAGTCTATAAGATCACGCTTCATAGAAACGCGTTTCCCATTTATCGGATCTATAAAAAGAAGGATCCGATCCATTAAATATACAAACACACCATAATGGATTCGGATCTTGAATTTATATAAATATATTAATATCTTTCCTGGATTGGAAATATGATCTTCAAATATTAAAACATGTTTGATTTGAGTTTTAATTTCATTTTATTTATCAAATCTGGAACAACTTTTTAATATTCTAAATTGTAATTTTTTTACTCATTTTATTTATATATATTGATAAAAATTTTATTTATATATTAAAGCTAATTATATACATCGTGAACATTAAAAAAAAGATTTTATACAAATAAAAAAAATCCAAAATTAAATATTACAATTTACTACTCTCTCCGATATTTTTCACTGTCAATTTTAATAACTCCTCCGTTCCTTTTTATCTGTCATTTTTAAACTTCAAGAAACATTTATTATTATTATTTTTTTCTAAAATTACCCTAACACTCTATTTAATTCTCTTCTTGAAATTTAATATGAGAGAGAAATGTGAAGATATAAATTAAGGGTAATTTTGGAAAATATAATTAATTTTTTATTAAATTATGTGAAATAACCAACTATGTGAGATTCGGTTATTCATGACAAATAAAAAAAAACGGAGGGAGTATATCACATGAATTAATAAAGTTAGTTAAAATTAGTTGATAATCTAAAATTTATAAAAATTACACTAATTATCCAAGATTACTCTTATTTATATTTAAAAATAATATGTAATTGCATATAATTTATTGAGAGTTGTAGAAATATATTAAATGTAAAAAGTAAATTTGAAAAATAATATTTAATATTTTACAAATTTCTAAACAGACAGGTAAAAACAACATGACAAGTAAAAAGGACTAGAGGGATTAATGCACTACACTATAATTTAAAATTCATATATATATATAATTGTTTGATTTTTTTATAGAAAAAAATTGTCTGAAGTAAATATTCTAAAGTTTTAAAATATAATTTTCTAATTAATAAGTTTATTGGAATAAAATAAAATTTTAAACGGGTTTCGGATCCATTTAAGATCCGACCCGTAAAACAACCAAAATTTCTTTCAAGCTCATCATCAACACTTGCTCTATTGCTTTCATTCTCTCTCTCTCTCTCTCTCTCTCTCTCTCTCTCTCTTGCCCAAAGTGAGAAATTTTTTGAAATCCTAATTTGATTCTTGTTGTTGATTTGATTTTTGTTATATGTTTCATTGTTTTTGTGTGTGTGTGTTTTTTTTATGTTAATTTGTTGGAGTTTGTTTGTTAAGAATTGTTTCATACTGAGTTGCTTGGAAATTTTTTGAGGAAGAAGTGTTTTAGGGATGTTGTTGGATTAGGGATTCTCGGATTATTGATATTAGTGTTGGATTTGTTAGGGTTGTTGGGTTTCTGATTCTTGGAAAAGTTGGTTTTTTTATTTAGTTTATCTTTTGTTTTTATGGGAATATGGCGGGATCAATCATGCTATTTGGTGTTTTGTGGGTTTTTGAAGTATTTATTCTTGACTTTTTTTTTTCAATATTTTATATTGAATTTCGTTGATTTGAAAAATTTGAAGAAGATGTGTTTTTGGGATGTTGGATGAGGGTTTCTCGGATTATTAATACTAGTAATAGTTCTGGCAGGATTGTTAGGTTTCTGATTCTTGGAAAAGTTGGATTTTTGAGGGGTTTTTCCTGTTGAAATTAGCGTATCTTTTTCTATGGGCATATAGTGAGGTTAATCATATTGATTAGTGTTTGTGGTTTTTATAAATTATTTTATTGGTGTTGCTATTTCACCTGGGAATTCATTCCTTTGTTGTGATTCGTGTAGAGAGGAGTGATTTAAGCTCTAATGTTTCTACTGCTTTTAAAAAGATGCCTCTTTTAGGTCATATTCTGAAACTTTTTCTTACATTCTCTCTTGTTGTCTCAGCTAAGTGAAAAATACAAAAAAGCTTGGATCGTACTTGAGTTTGTTAATGGCGCCAGCCGCGGGATCAGACAAGATAAAGCCCCGAGGTATACTTTTTTCTTTTTATTTAATCTTTAATTGATGTTAATATTTTTCTGAGGCATTAATTTTTGTCACTGTAATTTCTCACTTGCAGTTTTCTGGTTTGTTCCCAAATTCTGGTCACTTTCATGGCTTTACTTTTTCTTATTTTTCTTTGTTTTTTCTTAAAATATATGTTGTATTTCTTGCATTTTCAAGATCTTTAGTTCACATAGGATCAGAAGATATACTCCACTTTCACTAAATTGATAATTTGGTATTCTGGTATTCACTAATTATTGCAAGCTCAAGTATGAACTGAGCGCATGCTTGACTATTTTGAATTTTTGGATGTGATTTCTAGGTTGTTGTTGGGACTTTATAGCTATGTTTAATGTAGCTGGCTGTTTATTTTTATTTTTATTTTTATTGCAGATGTATGTGTTGTGGGTGTTGCCCGCACACCTATAGGTGCCTTTCTTGGTTCCTTGTCCTCCTTCTCTGCCACCAAGCTTGGATCTATTGCCATTGAATGTAACACTGCTAACCTCTTTGTCTTTCATTCTTTCATTTTTGCTTTAGGAAATAGTGTTAATGCCTTTGTTCTACTCTTGATTATTAATAATGTTCAGGTGCTCTTAAAAGGGCAAATGTTGATCCAGCTCTTGTCCAGGAAGTCTTCTTTGGGAATGTTTTAAATGCTAACTTAGGACAGGCTCCTGCTCGGCAGGCTGCATTAGGTGCTGGGATACCGAATACAGTTATCTGTACCACCATCAATAAAGTCTGTGCATCTGGGATGAAGGGTGCGGTTTATCTACCAAATTTTGAATAATCTGTATCCTACTGTAAGATGAACAAGTGAACCTTAAAAATTAAATATCTTTATTCACAGCTACAATGTTTGCCGCACAAAGCATCCAGCTGGGAATCAATGATATTGTTGTGTCCGGTGGTATGGAAAGCATGTCAAATGCCCCCAAGTATTTGGCAGAAGCTAGGTTGGTATTGGATTTGATGGGTTTTATAGTTTAAGGTGCTGTATTATAAACAAATTTTAACCATTGGCTACAATTTAGAGAAACAAAATATCCATAAAGTATGCATGAATATTGTAATTATTGGCTAAAATTTTCCTATAAATGATCTTTTTGGAAATTAATGACTTGCAGAAAAGGATCTCGATTTGGACATGACACAATTGTTGATGGGATGCTTAAAGATGGGTTATGGGATGTTTATAATGATTGCTCCATGGGAATATGTGCTGAGTTATGTTCTGATAATCATTCAATAACGAGAGAGGAGCAGGTAATTTCGCCAAGTATTCACATTGTGTATGCCGATGCTGATCCTCTTATTTTTGGGTTGTTGCTTTGTATCAGCTGCTGAGGCTAGGGTTAATTTTGGAGTGGTTACTGATGCATTGCTGTGTTTATTATGTCTGCAAATTTTTAGTTGTCTATTTTCTTGATTATTCTTTTACAATGGGAAAGTCATTATCAGATACAATCTTCAAATGCTTTATTTCAAAATCCTGATTTTATTTTTATCTGGTTATGACATTGCACGACAAACAATGGGTTTTGACAACCTGCGCTATGACTTTACCTGTTTCTACATGAGCGCAATTTATGATTGCATGCTTTTCTTGATTTGATCATGATTTTTAATATTTCTTTGTGTCTTTTCTTTTGTGTATATGTCAGCCATATGCTTCATTTATGTTGTTTTGGCTATTGTAGAGTTGGAAAATTGTCTGAAGTGCTAGTCTTTTTTATAGCAGGCAATGATTGCTCCGTGGAGGATGCCATAGAGGGGCCAATAAATGATTTAATCTTCAAATTAATTCTCTAATGTCTGTCATTTTATCTTTTTTGTAGGATGCTTTTGCTATTCAAAGTAATGAGCGTGGAATAAGTGCTCGAGATAGCGGTGCCTTTGCATGGGAAATAGCACCAGTGAGATTTGTTTGTAATTTAATTGGAAAGAATGATTTATTTTGTTTCAAATTCGTTTATCTTTATCAAGTTATATCATGCAGGTTGAGGTTTCACTGGGCAGAGGAAAGCCATCAATAATTGTTGACAAGGATGAAAGCTTAGACAAGGTAGCATTCTCCCAAAGCATTTGATTGCATGAGATTACTTGTTCTGTTATAATTTCAGTATTTAGATATATTTTTTTATTATTTCCTTGAATTTTTCTTGTTCTTTTATTTGTTTTTCTATTGTGACCTTTTTTATACGCTTGGGTGGAACATCTATTATCTAGTTGCTTGTTGTGGTTCTATATAACTCACTAAGTCCTTTGGAAAGGGATGTGTCGTGCTAAGGCAATTTGTTTGGGAATGCCCATGTGATGACTCTGGATATTTGTAAACACCATGACTGTAAGGGGCTTAATCAAGTCTTTTCTTAACTTCATTCCTGGCGTCTTTAATGGTTAAAATTGAAGTATAAATTTAGGTTGGAATGGGCCATTTTTGTGGATTAATAAAAGGCCAAATATAAATACTTGATTGTTATCATCTAGAAGTTATGTCAGAAAAAATATATGTATGAAGGAGCTAACTGTTGTGTCTATATGTCACATTTCATGACTAAATTTAGTAAGAAACAGAATGCTCTTTCACAAGCACTTGGTTGCTTGCAATCAATTCAGCATTTTCCCCTTAGCCATTGTGGGTATACTGCACCTTTTTTTATGTTTACGTGCAGCATCATCCAGGGTTTATCATCTGATTTGTTATTTAGTTATTGTGTAACATGGTGTGCTATAATTGATTGTGGCTTGGTCTCCTTTGTGCTTTTGGTTGGCTTTAATCATTCTCAAGATTTTGCTAGACCCATGGTTATGGAGTTCATCAATACCTTTTGTTTACTTGATTCAAGAATTGATATATTATTCTTCTATATTTGCTAGTTTGATGCGGTTAAACTGAAAAAACTACGGCCAAGTTTTAAGGAGAATCGTGGGACTGTTACTGCTGGGAACTCTTCCAGCATAAGGTGGTGTTTCTTTCTAATTTTACTTTTCAGCATTGTTCTAGAAAGCTATAATATTTCTATTTTGCAGATTAGATGTGTTTTTTGCTGATCACTTGATGTTAAATTGGCCGCATTTATGTCAAGTTGATTTTTACCAAGTGTAATTTTGCTCTTTGAAGACATTGCTGAATTGGTATGTACTACTTTTAAAATCTGTTTTTTACAGTGATGGTGCAGCTGCTTTGGTATTAGTGAGTGGAGAGAAGGCGCTAGAGCTTGGACTGCAAGTGATTGCAAAGATCACAGGCTATGCTGATGCAGCTCAGGTATTCACTGTGAATTAAATTTTTTTTTCTACGAATCGAACTTTAAATTTATTGATTTTTGTACGCTAACTAAATGATTGTTGATCTAAGTGCATCTTAGATTCCTAATTTGCAAGTCGCTCCACATTTTAAAGTGGATGCTTCATTTAGTTTTCTTTTTTGGGATTATTTGATAAAAGAACATTCATGCAGGCTCCTGAGTTGTTTACAACAGCACCTGCCCTCGCAATACCAAAGGCGATTTCAAACGCCGGGTTGGAGCCATCTCAAGTTGATTATTATGAAATAAATGAAGCCTTTTCTGTATGTTTTTATAACTTCATTTTTCAAGTGTAAATCTCCTTTTATTTTTCTTGTTACATATGACCAAATATTGTTAGATAAATTTACAATCTGATCTTTAATGGCAGGTTGTGGCTGTAGCAAATATGAAGCTTCTTGGTCTTCCTTGGGTTGGTCATCTAACTTCACATGCATATTAATGCCTCCTTCCTCGCCAACCATCATAGAAACTTTCTTGATTTTATTTGCCATTTGAATTCAGTACCCATAGCAAATTGACTTCCTATTTTTAAGCCCTTTGGTTATAAACATGCTCTGTTACTCAGCTTTGAACTTCTAATCATCTCTATCACTTACACGGCTTGCTTCTGCTCTCAGGAGAAGGGTCAATGCACATGGTGGTGCTGTATCTCTGGGACATCCATTAGGTTGTAGTGGTGCTCGAATTCTTGTAACTTTGTTGGGGGTATGTAACTTTGGAACAATCATCTTCACTGGGATAATATTCTCATTAACATATTACTTCTTGCTTCGAAATCTCAGTAAAATAATCAATTGCTTGTGATCAAGTTACTAATTCCATTAATCCGGCAGGTCCTAAGACATAGAAACGGCAAAGCCGGAGTTGCTGCCGTCTGCAATGGTGGTGGGGGAGCATCAGCACTTGTTCTAGAGCTCATGTAAGCTTTATTATAACTTGGTAAGCTTCAATTGCTCTCATATGTTTTGCAGAATGTTTTCCTGTAATAATCCATATATAGACCTTATCCTTCTTGTTCGCATCATTAACATGATAATTAGGACAAAGCCTTTGATTTTTTGTTTGAATTTATCTCAATTGTGTTCTTCAATTGAAAGAAAAAAATGAAGAAAAAACATAGGAAATCATTATTTCAGTTATGAATATATTCTTCCATTTGCTTCTGCATTGCACTTTGAACACTAGAAAACACTCTGTGAAGAAGCTCCATTTTATCTTTTCCGGCATTTCTTACTTTTCTGGTCTTTCATTTCAAGTGAATGGAATGTTTTTCTACTCAGGCCTCATGTACGAGCGGAACGATCTTTATTATGATTATCAGATAATCAGATCCTTTGTACTTGGTGTGCATGTCCGGTCAGAAAGCTCGGGTTACTAGTAAACTTGTAGTGAAATAATCAATAAATGGATCGGTCCTTGCCGTCAATTAGATGATTTCAGTTGTTTATCGACGAATGGAGTGGTTTAGCAAATGTTCATCCTGATATTTTTTTGTCATGCAAGAATGTTAAACAAAGTTGCGTCGGGAATTATAATTCCCGACATAGAACTGTAAACCGAACACTTAGAAACTGCTTCACATACAGGATTTGGATATCGACCGGGTTTTGAATAATGGAACCAAAGATTGGTTGAAAAGTTTTAGAAAAGTTGGTGTGAATTGTTGATGTTAATTGTTGCAGAGCTGGTTTCTTTATTGAGTGCAATGCCATTATAGTTCAAATATTTTGCTAAATGTATTACTTTATTTAACTGGCCTTTTGTTTTTTAAAAAAATGGCGACAAGTCACACATACGTCTTATTTAAGTCTCAATCATATATTATTAGAAAGTTGAATTTTATAACTTTTTGTATAAGAATTGAATGTTTTACCGTTGGATTAGTACGGCCACGTTTTTTATTTTCCAAAATTGATATTTTCCAAAATTGATGAATTGTATGTTCTTTTTCCTTGAATCATGAAGTTTCTTAGTATAGAAGCAAGAAGTTTTTTTTAAATTAGTCCCTGCTCAATTATTTTTACTACTATACCCTTTTAAAAAAATTTATTTTTATTTGTATATCTCTGTTTGAATCAACTTACTTACAAAATTTGCTAATGTTTTTGTTTTTGTCAAACAATGAGTTTAAATTTCAGCTTACTCGTATGGTGATAGTATTTATGAATTTTCTAAAAAATGTTTTATTTTTTATTTTTTTCTAATTTTATTATTTATTTTATTTTATTTGGTATGATCATTGATTTGGTAAAAAAAATAAATAATAAAAAAATTAATGGTGCATTAAGGGTATTAACTCTATATTTATGTAAGTTATGTGGCTTTTTATTTTATTAAATATATATATATATATATAATATAGAAAAAAATTTACCCTATAAAGTCTTATAATTTTTTATACCAAAATTTTTTTATTTATTTATTTATCTTCATTGTAATTTATTATATCTTTTTTTATTAAATTTGAAAATCCTTAATGTTATCCACTGAATTCAACTTTAAAAGCTAGAACAAGAGCAACACCACCTCATCACTCATCTCATCATTTACTAATCTCAATCCACAATCACAACAACATTAAAAACACAAATCAAATTAAAAAAAAAACCTCCTCAACTTTTTTTTCTTTTTAAATCTATTTACCACCTAAAATTACACATTTTTCTTTCTCACTCTCCAAAATCTTTTTAAAACCAACTATTTTTTTATTTCAATCCCACAAATTATTTATTTATTTATTTTCATTAAAAAACTTATAATCTAGCAATATTTAGATAAAAAACAAAATGAGATAATTTAAAAAAATCTCGAGTTCAAGACAGATTGAAAACTATAAAAATAACAAGTCACTACATGTCGATAGTGAACCATAATCCCAAAACTCTCGAGTCAGTGTAAAGATACACATATTGGATGATTAATTTTGAGTTCGTGTACAAGCTCTAATGTATATAATGCTTGTCGCTTTCGGAAAAAAAAAAAAAAAACTTTTTTCTCCTTTATTTAATGCTTGTCACCATCTTTCATTATTTTTATTTTTCTAAACTATTTATTTCCACTCTTTCTAATTAATTAATTTTTTATTTTTTTTTCAAACATTTAAAAATAAAAAAAACTATATAAACAAATTTATAATATTTCAAGGGGGGTAATCATAAAAAAACCCAAGAAGTGCGATATTCCCAAGTCTCTCCTTTGGCTTCTTTTTATTTCCTTTTTGCGATGCTCTCTTTTCTCTCTCACTCTATAAATACCCCCTCGATACACTCCCTTTTCTCTCTCTGGTTTTCATCAGCTTCTCTCGCTCTCTTTCTCTCGTTCTCACGATGAATTGGGCACCGATCTGATCGGGTTTCGAAACCCTAATCATCTGCTCAACTCCTCCGATCATCGGCTCTCGGACGGTACAATCTTTGTTGGAATCGGTGGACATTTGGGTGGGTTTTGATCCGAATTCTTTTTCGGAAACCCTACCCGTGGTTTATCGGGGATTTTGATTGCCGGGGGCTTTGTTCCCGGGGATGCTAGTTCAGAGATGAAGTTCAAGAGGAGAAGGGCTCTCGAAGTGGTTAGTTCTTTTAACACCCTCCTCGTGATCACTTGTTCTTGTTTTTGTTCTCTCTCTCCCTCTTTTTAGGGGGTTTTGATTTGATTTTGGATGTGTTGTGTTTTTGTTTTCTTTGTGTTTGTTGTGGTGGGGTGTGGAATCTTTTGATCGGGGATTGAATGGAGTTGGAATGAGATGGAAGAGAGTGGTTTCTTGATATGCTTGGATGATTCTTAATTCTGTTGGTTTCTTTAGGGGTTGTAATGTGGATTGTGAATGTTGTGGAAATTGGAGTTGATCTTCTTGGCTTTGTTTCTCTGGGGGTTATAAGCTTGACAATTTTTTTATCAATTCTTTGGAAGATTGCAGTTTGCGTACATATTGTGGCTAATTTTCTTAGTTGAATGGGAATGCTTTTTCAGGGGATTTCTGTGATTGGGACACATCTTGATCACTCTTTTTTTTTTTTCCCTTATGCTTGGTATTGTTTTTCTGTTTTAAGCTACCCTGGCTGCAGGTTTGATTATCATCATTATTATTTAATATCCTCAACAAGCAAGATAGCACTTGGATTAAATTAGTGATGATTTCTTTTTCCATTAGCTTGATTTGCTTTTTTGGCTGCTTCATTTGTGTGTAGAAATCCCTTATAAATAAAAGGGAACACATGATAGTAAATTGTCACTCAAGTTAAGAAATTTGGCCTTAAGATGCTGTAGGAACATGTGCCAAGTGTCATTTAAAGTACCAAATCTGATACTTATAATCATTATTATTTTGCTGTTTTGGCTTTATTTCTTCCTTGATTTTTTTTTTTTTATTTTTACAAATAGACTGATACATGAAGTTAAGAAACTATTGCAATCCCAATAGACTTGGAGAACACACTAAAGCTAGAATATATATATATATATATATATATATATATATATATATTGTGAAAATGCATCTGCTTGAAAGTTGAAACGTCAAATCTTAATTAAAAGATCAAGATCTAGGATGAATCTGAGTTGGACCTTGCCTTGTGATGCCTAATTTGACTGCATAGAGTATATTCATTTGAAAGGAGATTCTCAATGGGTAAGATTCTGTTGTTTGTTATGGAGGTATATTTTTGAAACAAAGGAGAGATTATCTGAGGATGAGCTTAGGTGGAAGAACCTATATAGTGTTGAGTTATGAGAGTAGATCCAGGGATGATGGTGTCCAAGGAGTCATGAACATACTATTTGAAGAATAGTTAAGCTTATCTGGATTGTATAGTTTAGAAACTGTAAAATTCAAATGATAATAACAGTAGCTGAGTTGCAAATGATGAGGTTGTGCCTGTCATTACTTGCTTAGAATTCGTAAACGACAAATGTTTGTAGAATTTAATTAATTATCTCAAATAAAGATTCTCTTTTAGGCTTGTGGCTTCTCAATAAGATTGCACACCTTATGCAGAAAATTGAGATTATCAGAAATGTGTCTATAGTGAACTGACATCTGCTGAGGAATTTATGGGTGGAAGTAAGCAAAGAATAACAGTTTGTGGTTCACATAACAACCATGTGAATGGATTTTTCGTTGAAATTTTATAATTTTTCAATATAATTATTTCCAGAATATTCCTTACTCCCATGGAGGGCTAACCCGAGGGCCTATTTTCATGGTATCTTTAGTTGGTGCTTTTGTCAATATATATGAGGGGGCTGATCGTAGAATCAGGGTAGTAAGTTGCTTTTCACAAATTATTCTTCAGATATTGAATATTATTTGTCGGTTATGTAATTCCAAACAAAATGCTGTATCAACAGTTGCTGGGTTCAAATTTGACTTTGAATGATGTTCCTTCAGTGATTCTTATGACACATATTTTAGTATACCTTAATTCAATTGTTTGGTATTTTCATTTATGTTCTTTTTTTGGCCTTTTGTTGAGACATTTTATCATATGGGCATTTACTCTCTCTCTCTTTTAAATTATTGTTATTACATTTAAAGTTCTAGTTTTCTCTTCTTTGATCCATCTTGTGTAATATATTCATTTGGTTTATGCTACCCAAATATTTATTTCATCACAAACTAAAATTTGATTCTCTTGTTTCTTAATTGGAGTTTGTTACCTCTTTCTTTGCTTTTGTCCATGTATTGATGAGTTAGTTTTCTGTTGACTTGTTTATTTTGCTTCAGCCACCCAAAATAGAATCCTTTATTAGCGTTGTTGTTGCAACTCCTCTTGAGAATATTGAAGAACCATTAAAAGGTTTTGCCTGGGAATTTGATAAGGTATGCTTTTATCTCCGCTCCCTCTTGCTTTGCTTTAATGTGCTCTGAGTTATCTAATAATTGTGTTTTGGCCTTATGCAGGGTGATTTTCATCATTGGTTTGAACTTTTTAATCATTTTGACTCTTACTTTGAGAAATACATAAAGTCAAGGAAAGATTTGCAACTTGAGGACAACTTTTTGAAAGCAGATTCCCCTTTTCCTAGGGAGGCTGTTCTTCAGATTCTCCGAGTTACAAGGATTATTTTAGAGAATTGCACAAACAAACATTTCCATAGTTCTTATGAGGTGGATACTTACTAAGCATTTAGTCTACTCTTCCATACTGCATACTTAACTATCGCATTTTCTTTATTGCCATGATCATTTGTCACCAAGTTTTCTTATTCTTCTCTAAAATTCTTGTGTAGATGTAGAGGGAGGATAGGATTACTCAGATTAGTTAACTTGTTCATTGATAGTTAATATTGTTAATTTGCTTATGTTAGAACATGTTTACTTTTTTTTTTGTAATGATTCACTGCTTAACGTCTTATTTTTTTTCCTTTCTGGTCTAATACACATGCAGCAGCATTTGCTATCGCTTTTAGCCTCAACTGATGCAGATATTGTTGAGGCAAGCCTTCAGACTTTGACTGCATTTTTGAAGAAAACAGTTGGGAAATCTTGCTTACGAGATTCTTCCCTCACTTCAAAGCTATTTACCTTCTCACAAGGTTGGGGAAATAAGGAAGAAGGCCTTGGATTGATAGCATGCTCTGTTGAAAATGGTTGTGATCCAACTGCTGCTGAGATTGGTTCCACACTCCATTTTGAATTCTATGAAGTTTGCGATACATCACATGAACATAATGTTGGAAGGCCAATGAACCAGGGGTTGCAAGTCATTCATGTGCCAAACTCCACTTTGCAAGGAGAGAATGATCTTGAACTTCTGCATAAATTGGTGCATGACTACAATGTACCTTCCAATTTACGGTTCTCTCTTCTGACAAGATTACGGCTTGCAAAAGTTTTTGGCTCTTTACCTGCTCGACGGCAATACATTCGTATCCGGTTATATGCCTTCATAGTACTTGTTCAAGCAGGTAATGATGCTGAAGATTTGGCATCATTTTTTACCAATGAACCTGAGTTCATCAATGAACTGGTGTCATTACTTAGCCATGAAGATTCAGTTCCTGAAGAAATTCGGATTTTGGGAATTCTTTCATTGGCTGCTCTTTGTCAAGATCGATCTCACCAGCCATCAGTTTTGAATGCTGTCACATCTGGAAGTCAACGCAGTATCCTTCCCAGTCTTATGCAGAAGACAGTTGACTCTATTATTAGTGGTTCTGCAAAATGGTCTATTGTCTTAGCTGAAGCACTTTTCTCACTTGCATCAGTGTTAGTCTCATCAACTCCTGGTTCTTTAGCTCTGCGTGAAGTGGGTTTAATACCTATTATATTACCCCTCCTTAAAGATACAAAGCCTCAACATCTGCATCTGGTAAGTACTGCAGTGCATGTTCTTGAGGGCTTCTTAGATTTTAATAACAATCCAGTTGCTGCATCATTTAGAGATTTGGGTGGTCTTGATGATACTATTACCCGGCTGAAGATTGAAATATCTCATGCTGAGAAAGGGTTGAAGAAAAATGAAGACAACCAGCAGAGTTCCAAGGGAAAAGAGGTGCTTAGCAATTCATCTGAGCTGGATATGCAGCCTCTCTATTCTGACGCCTTGGTGTCTTATCATCGGAAGTTGCTAATGAAAGCTTTACTTCGCACAATCTCACTTGCAATTTATGTCCCAGGAAGTACTGCTCGCATTGATGGCTCTGAAGAGGCTTTACTTCCACATTGCCTATGCACTATTTTTAGAAGGTCAAAGGATTTTGGCGGAGGAGTATTTTCACTTGCAGCAAATGTGATGGTTGATCTCATACACAAAGATCCCACTTGCTTCCCTGTGTTGGATGCAGCTGATCTTCCCCGGGCTTTTCTTGATGCTATTATGAGTGGTGTTCTTATCTCTTCCGAAGCTGTAAAATGCATTGCGCCTTGCTTAGATGCCTTGTGCCTCAACAACAATGGCCTCCAACTGGTGAAGGATCGTAGTGTTCTGATGTGCTTTGTGAAAATACTGACATCCAGGACTTACTTAAGAGCGTTAAGTGGGGACACACTGGCTACATTGTCTAATGGGTTGGATGAATTATTTCGCCATGCTTCTTCTCTCCGTGCTTCTGGTGTTGATATGCTTATTGAGCTTTTGAATACAATATCAATAATTGGATCTGCATCTGAAACTTCTCCTTCTATGGAGTCTCTGAACTCCTCAGCTCCTGTTCCCATGGAAACTGACCAAGAAGAGAACAAGTCTTCATCAGCTGATCATATGACTGGAACTTCTTCTGATAGTGTCCAAGTCAGTGTTGAGTCATTTCTTCCAGAGTGTATAACAAATGCTGCCCGCATTCTTGGAACTATTCTTCAGAATTCTGATATATGCCGTTTGTTCATTGAAAAGAAAGGTATTGAAGCTGTGCTCAAGTTATTTACTCTGCCTCTTTTGCCTGGTTCTGTCTCTCTTGGCCAGAGTGTCTCTTTTGCTTTTAAAGCTTTTTCAAATCAACATTCTGCGGCTCTAGCCCGGACACTGTGTTCATTTATGAGGGAACGTCTTAAGTTGACTAATGAGCTGTTGGCTTCAATTTGTGGAACCAAGCTTAGTGAAGTTGAAACTGTAAAACAAGCAGAAATTCTGAGATGTCTTTCCAGTCTTGAAGGGCTGTTCTCTCTATCCAACTTTCTATTGAAGGGAACAACTAATATGGTCTCGGAGTTTGGGTCATCAGATGCTGATATCTTTAAGGACTTGTCAATGGTGTACAAGGAAATACTTTGGCAGGATTCTTTATCTAGTGAGACCAAGATTGAAGAAAAGAAGAACACTGCACAAGAAGCTGTCCCTGGGGATGTTGCGGTAAATAATATTGCAGGAAGTGAAATTGATGATGATGTTCCAATTGCCACCAGGTATATGAATCCTGTATCATTAAGAAGTAATTCTTCATCTCAGTGGAGTGCAGAGCAGGATTTCTTAACAGCAGTGCGTTCAGCTGAGCGGATACACCGGCATGGTCGACATGGGTTGTCACGAATGCGTGGAAGCCGCATCAGCCGGCAATTGGATCTGTCATACATAGATTCGGACAGTTCCCCTAACACACATGAAAGTTCCCAAGATAATAAAAAGAAAAGCCCAGATGTTCTTATTGTGGAACTCCTTATCAAACTTGGATTTGCCATGCGCTCCTGCTTTTCTGCTGTTCTGAAAGGAACATTTCGTCGTAGGGCTGAGACTGCTACTCTGAGCCCTGTGTCAAAGAATGTTATGACTGCTCTTGCAAAACTTTTCCTTGATGCTCTCAGTTACTCAGGCCATTCTTCTGCCGGGCACACACCATTGGCTGTCAAGTGCCAGTATCTTGGAAAGGTTGTAGCGGACATGACTGCACTCACCTTTGACAGCAGACGTCGTACATGCAACACCGCATTAGTTAACAGCTTTTATGTGAATGGGACATTTAAAGAGCTTCTAACTACATTTGAAGCCACAAGCCAGTTGCTGTGGAATCTTCCATGTTCGTTACCATCTTCTGGGTCTGATCAAGGAAAAGCCAATGATGAAAACAAGCTTTCTCATAGCTTGTGGCTATTGGTTACACTGCAGAGCTATTGCCAGTTGCTGGAATGTTTTGTCAATTCATCCCTGCTGTTATCTCCTACATCTCCTTCCCAGGGTCAGCTGCTTGTTCAGCCTGCTGCCACTGGGCTTTCTATTGGCCTATTTTCTGTTCCCAAGGAGCCTGAAATGTTTGTCCGCATGTTGCAATCACAAGTTTTGAATGTGATACTTACTGTATGGAGCCACCCTAAATTTCCTAGCTGCAATTCTGCTCTCATTACCTCTGTGGTTTCTATTATTACTCATATATACTCTGGGGTGGGCGATCCAAAGCGTGTTCGAAGTGGTGCCAGTGGAAATGGTGCAGGCCAACGACTGACAGTTCCCCCTCCCCTCGATGAGTCTACAATTGCTACTATAGTTGAAATGGGTTTTACTAGAATTCAAGCAGAGGAGGCTTTGAGAAGTGTGGGTACAAATAGTGTTGAGTTGGCTACTGATTGGCTGGTTAACCATCCTGAAGAAGTTGTGCAAGAGGATGTTCAACTTGCTCAAGCACTCGCCCTATCCTTGGGAAATTCTTCAGATACTTCCAAGGATGATAACAGTGATAAGGCAAAAGCTGAGTTAATTGAAGAGCAAGTCATTGAGCTCCCTCCTATTGATGATATTCTTGCTACATCTATGAAGTTGTTTCAAAGTAACATTTCAGTGGCATTCCCTTTGACAGATTTGCTGGCTACACTTTGCAGCCGCAATAAAGGAGAGGACCGTTCAAAGGTGGCATTGTATCTAATCCAGCAGCTAAAGCTTTGTCCATTAGATTTATCTAAGGATATGGGTGCTTTGTGCTCAATGTCACATATACTGGCCTTATTACTCAGTGAGGACAGCAATACCCGAGAAATTGCTGCTGAGAATGGTGTTGTCTCTTCATTACTGGACATCCTGACAAACATGAGAGTAACAAATGAAACAAAAAATGAGGTTTCAGTTACGAAATCTATCAGTGCCTTGTTGCTTGTACTTGATAATATGCTGCAGCCTATACCAAAGGTTTATACAGAAACTGCTGAAGGATCATCTGGATCTGTGCCTGTTTCATCTGATGTGGATATTTCCTTAGAGATCCCAGCTTCTGCTGCTGAGAAGAAACCTTTGTCTGCTGACAACGCTAAAGTATCTGAGAATGTGTTTGAGAAGATTCTGGGGAAGCCTACTGGTTATTTGACTTTTGAAGAGAGTCAGAGAGCATTGAATATTGTATGTGGATTCATAAAACAGCATGTTCCAGCATTAGTTATGCAGGCTGCACTGCAACTGTGTGCCCGGTTAACTAAAAGTCATGCTATTGCAACTCAGTTTCTTGAGAGTGGTTGTTTGTCAATTCTTTTTAGTCTTCCCCGAAGTTGCGTTTTCCCTGGTTTTGACAGTCTGGCATCTGCTATTATTCGGCATCTGCTTGAGGATCCTCAAACTTTGCAGACTGCTATGGAGTTGGAGATAAGGCAGACCCTTGCTGGCAATCTTAGCAGGCATGCTGGTCGTCTTTCCCCAAGGTTATTTCTTACATCTATGGCCCCTGTGATATCCCGGGATCCTGCAATTTTTGTTAGAGCTGCGGCTGCAGTTTGTCAGTTAGAGTCTTCAGGTGGTAGAATGAACATAGTATTGTTGAAGGAAAAAGAAAAGGATCGAGAGAAATCAAAAGCTTTTGCCAATGAAAATGGAGTATCCCCAAATGAGCCCATTCGGATGATTGAAAATAAGCCTAATGATACACAGGGCAAGTGTTCTAGAAGTCATAAAAAGGTTCCTGCTAGTCTTTATCAGGTAATTGATCAGCTCTTGGAAATTATCATGAACTATCCATCGACAGGACTTGATGAACATGACAGTTCTTCTACTCCTATGGAAATTGATGAACCAGTATCAAAAGAGAAGGGTAAATCAAAAGTTGATGATACAAAGAAGGTTGATTCTGATAGCCTCTCCGAAAGGTCCATATGGCTGGCTAAGGTGACCTTTGTCCTCAAATTGATGAGTGATATACTTCTTATGTATGTTCATGCTGTTGGAGTGGTATTGAAGCGGGACATTGAAGCATGCCAAGCGCGTGGATCTGGTCAAGTGGATGGTGCTGGACATGGTGGGATAATACATCATATTTTGCACCAGCTGCTTCCTCTGTCTTCCAAGAAGAATACTGAGAACCCCGATGAGTGGAAGGTCAAGTTATCAGAAAGAGCTTCATGGTTTCTGGTAATCTTATGTGGCCGATCTACTGAGGGGCGCAGACGAGTTATCTCTGAAATTGTGAAGGCGTTTACTTCTTTCTCTAGTTTATATTGCAATTCTTCTAAAGCTACTTTGTTGCCTGACAAAAGGGTTCTTTCCCTTGCTGACTTGGTGAATTCAATTTTGTCAAAAAATTCTGCTTCCAATAACTTACCTGGATGCTCACCTGACATTGCTAAAGCAATGATAGATGGTGGAATGGTACAGTCGCTTTCCAGGATACTTCAAGTAATTGATTTGGATCACCCTAATGCTCCTAAGTTTGTGAACCTGATACTAAAAGCATTGGAGAGTTTAACAAGAGCTGCAAATGCTAGTGATCAAACCCTCAAGTTGGACGGGCTGAGTAAAAAAAGGTCATCTGGTGCGCATGCAAGAACAGATCATTCTGCTGCTCAAGATATTGGTACTGAGCGTGAACAAACCAGAAACTATCAGCTTGAGGCTTCTGATGCAGTTCAAGGTGAAGACCAGCAAATTCAGGATTCCCCTCAAAATGATAGGGGTCCTGATACAAACCCAGATCACTCTGTGGAACAGGATATACAAGTGGAGAGGGAGGAGAATATTGCTGCTAATCCAGCAATGGAACATGGAGTGGAGTTTTTGCGAGATATGGATGAAGGTGGTGAACTACCAAACTCAAATGAGGTAGGGATAGCTTTCCGGGTAGAGCGACGAACAGATGATGATATGGTTGATGAAGATGATGAGGATATGGGTGAGGATGGTGACGATGATGATGAAGATGATGACGAGGATGATGAGGATGATGAGGATATTGTTGAAGAAGGAGCTGCTGTCATGTCCTTGGCTGATACTGATGTGGAAGATCGTGATGATCATGGTCTAGGTGATGAATACAATGATGACATGGTGGATGATGAAGATGATGACTTCCCTGAGAATCGTGTAATAGAAGTAAGGTGGAGGGAAGGATTAAGTGGTTTGGATAACTTGCGTGTTTTGAGGACATCTGGTGATGCTGGTGGTATCATTGATTTTGCTGCAGAGACCTTTCAGGGTGTTAATGTGGATGACATGTTCCATCTTCGGCGGCCTTTGGGTGTAGATCGGCGCCGTCAAAGTGGAAATAGGACTTTACTAGATCGATCGGGACTTGATGGGGGTGCTTTCCAACATCCATTATTACTGAGACCGTCACAATCAGGGGAACCAGGTGGTTCGATTCGGGCCACTTCTGGAACCTCAACCAGAGATTTGGAAGCTCTACCTTTTGGTGGCTTTGATGTTGCACATCTGTACATGTTTGATACTGGTCTTTCAACTGAACATACTGCTGCTAACATTTTTGGTGAGCGTTTGGTGGGAGGCGCACCACCACCGTTGATCGATTTCTCAATTGGCATGGACTCTTTGCATTCTGGGGGAAGAAGGGGACCGGGTGATAGTCGGTGGACTGATGATGGGCAGCCTCAAGCTGGCGGTCAAGCTGCTGCAATTGCACAGGCAATAGAGGAGCAATTTGTGTCTCAACTACGTTGTGTTTTACCTGCCAATAACCCATCAGGTCACAGACGATCTGGGCATTATGTGGAACAGTCTAACCAACAGTCGCTGCTATTGAACACTGGTAGCCAAGTGCCAGCAGATGTGGATAATCAACCTCCTGAGCAAGGCCAAGCGCATGATCAAGAATTTGGTACCAGTCCTGTTCATCAGCTAGGAAATTTAGCTGAAAGAGATTTGGGTCATGGCAATCTATCACATATAACGATTGATGGACAAGCTGTTATTGGAACAGAAGAGAGTCAAGAGGCACCAGATACTGTCCCAAGGTTTCCAGATGATCTGAATATTTCACATGATGCTGGTGAGGGTATGTGTGAGGCTGAAGAAGATGGTCTTGCTAATGGTTTACCATTAGACACCATTCCTGATGTGGACATGTCATCTGTGGACCAACATGTGAATCAGCAGATCCAAGAGGGTGATGGTATGCCTACTAATCCTGATGGATCTTCAGGTTTAGAAAGTCATTCTAGTAGTTATGCCCTTATAGATTCAGGTTCAGCAATTCCAGATTTAAGTGATGGTCATGCTTCTTTAGACCATGTCACTACTGACGTTGATATGAATGGCATACATGCTAATGAAAATCAAGTTGAGAATTCAGTACCTGCTTCCAATGAAGAAGACTCATCTGCAATGCAAAGTGCAGGAATTCCTCAGGAATCTTCCCAGGCTGATCAATTTAATAATAATGAAGCTTCTAGTACAAATGCAATTGATCCAACCTTTCTAGAGGCTTTGCCCGAGGATCTGCGTGCAGAAGTGTTAGCTTCCCAACTAGCATCCAGACGAACTCAACCTCCACAGCTTTCAACTTATGCTCCACCAGCAGCGGAGGAGATAGATCCTGAATTTCTTGCTGCTCTTCCTCCAGACATCCAAGCTGAAGTTTTGGCTCAACAGAGAGCACAGAGAATGATGCAGTCTCAGCAAGCTGAAGGACAACCGGTTGAGATGGATAGTGCTTCCATTATAGCTACTTTCCCTCCTGAGCTGCGTGAAGAGGTATATATCTTGGTTTATTTATTCATGTATGATCTGGTATTAAATCTTCTTTACCTGAATTTTCCAGGTACTGTTGACCTCATCTGAAGCAGTTTTATCAGCGTTGCCATCAGCTTTGCTTGCAGAGGCTCAAATGCTCAGAGATAGAGCTGCAAGCCACTATCATGCTCGCAGCCTTTTCGGAGGCAGTCATAGGCTTGGTGGAAGAAGGCTGGCAGTTGACAGGCAAACAGTTATGGATAGAGGTGTTGGTGTTATGGGTCGTAGGGCATTTTCTGCGATTCCCAGCAGTTTAAAGGTTAAAGAAATTGAAGGGACACCACTCCTTGATAGAAATGCATTGAAAGCTTTGATTCGTCTCTTAAGAGTAGCTCAGGTAATTGATATGTTAACTGTTAAGATTGCTCGTAGTTTGTTTCAATTTTATTCATGGGACTTAAATTCTGTCAACTACATGGTGGTTCTTATATCTAGGTGTTTAGGCTCTTGTCTGAGCCTATATCACTTCTTGTCTTATATGAGATATTTAGTAAGCAAAGCTTTCATTTATTCTGATCCTAGTTCATCTTGATTGGGAATAATTCAACTGAGTTAACATTGGAGTTGGAGTTGTCAAGATCATCCGGTTTTCCTTGCAAGCTTATTCTTTAGCTTTACCTTATGAAGACTACGTAGGTGTAGGTTGGACTAGGTTCTCCATCTGAATTGTCAAGTGGTTTTTCTGAATTTTTGCCCTTTCGCTCATGTAGTAGAAATTATGAGTTGCGGGATCTCTATGGGTAGAAAGATGAGAAGGTTTAGGTTCTCCAAAGAAGAAGGGAATTTTTTGAAGAGAAAAATAGAAAAGCAATTGATTGGGACTATTCTGGATAATTTATATGCCTCTTCATTGTGACAGACGGCCATAGCCCCGGTACTGTCCTGTTTGACTATTTGGACTTTGAAGGCAAATTTGTTTGATGCATAAGTGATTTTTGCTTTCTGCTTAGGCATAAAATGATCCATGGAAGCAGTGATTACTTAATAATATTCGCAATAAACTATCCTGTTTTATTCAAGGTTGTGTCCATTCATGTGAATTAGATTTCTGAAAATTAGTCATTTGGTAATATTTATTTATGTATTTATTTGTTATTATTATTATTGTTATTATTTATTTATTTATTTATTTATTTTTGTGCTATGCCTGATGCATATATTTTCTGATTAAGAAGATGCTGGTGTTCCATGACATGAAATTTAGAGTTTACTTTTCTACATAGAGTCTCTTTTCAAGAAAAATTTATTTAAAGTACAATTTGTTAGAAACTGAAGTCATTATATTATCTATCTGTGTTCCATAATCAAATTTTCAAGATGTGCTTGCTTTCTATTTTTAAAACCAATGTGCAGCTGCTAATTTTTCAATTGTTTGTGGCAGCCTCTTGGCAAAGGCCTTCTGCAAAGACTTCTGTTCAATCTCTGTTCACATAGCGTCACTCGGGCTATACTGGCTGGCCTTTTGATTGATATGATTAGACCAGAAGCTGATGGCTCTTGTGGGATCAGCAACAGAACTGACATTAAGGCTGTATGGCTGCCAGTGGAATGTTGTTTATGGTCGTCCTCAATCCTCAAATGGTATTTCTTTTTTCTTTTTTTTTTCATGACTGTATTATTCAATTTAGTTCTGTAATATTAAAATAATAATTAATTTTCCCATATTGCAAGGCCTGCCACCTCTTGTCTCACGTCGTGTGCTTGACATTCTTACTTATCTTGCTTCCCATCATTCCTCGGTTGCGGACATTCTTTTCTACTTTGATTCATCATTGGCTTCTGAGCCATCTCTTGTTACCCATTTGGAAAGCAAGGAGAAAGGTAAAGAGGTAATCTTGGATGCAATGGACTCATCAACAGCACTAGATACTCCTCATAAGGGTGATATTCCTCTAATAATATTTCTGAAGCTACTCAAGAGACCATTGTTTCTGCGCAGCAATTCACATCTTGAGAAGGTACTCCTTAGTTTGGCATTAGTTTTCTCAACATCGAACCATTTACCCCTTAGTTCTGTTACTTATGCTTTCTGCTGTTGTTAATTTTATTTTGTAGGTCATGAGTTTGCTCCAGGTTGTCGTTAATCATGCAGTATCAAAAGTTGATTCCCAACCTGAAACCGGACAAGCATCTGGCAGTGCTGAGGTTTTGCCTGAAAATGATGCTCCTAGTGATACCCATAAAGATCCTTCCGCTTTGGAGAGCAATCAACCACTAGATATTGATGGAAAGCCCATTGCTGATGTGCCATCTCTGGGCGTCAAGGAAACTATAAAGCCATATGATATTCTTTCACAGCTTCCTGAGACTGATCTTCGCAACTTGTGTGGCATTCTAGCTCATGAAGGGTGCGTCTCTCAAGCTTCATTTCAACCTTTCTTTTATTGCTAGTGTAGTGAATCCAATATATGGTTCTGGCCGCTGTTCATATTTTCCTGATTTTGTTATTATTTTCCTCAACAAGTGAAAGGAAAGTGTAAACTTTAAAAGGTATACACATTATCTCATGAGATTGCATAGATGCATCAGGGCTTACAGTGTTGTCTTTGTTATGATTGATGATCCATCTGTTCTCTGTTTCTTTTGAAGGTTGGTGTGTAGTATTGTAAAAAGTAGGAGTTTGAACCATATGTCAGTATTGGTATCACACTGCGTGTCATTTGTTGAAAATCCATAATTCTGTTGATGTTAGGGAATACATCTTTAATCAGTCTGTTTATAGAATTGATCTAGCAACAAAAATGTTTGCAAGTATTTTTTAAATAGATATGCAGTATAAACCATGCAACCTAAAAATATCCAAATGCTTGAAGATGGCCCATTCATCATCATCATCATCATCATCATCATCATAAACTTTACAAGAAGAAATATTCAATATTTTGTTATAGATTGATCAGTTGACATTACTTTGACATCCTTTCTGGGCTACAACTTAAAGACTCAGAAAGAGAGTTGCTTACTACTAGAGATTGCAGAAGGTTAGTTTGCTGGTGGCGAGAACTACATTGATACTTTAAGCTTATGTGATCTGGACTTGTTCTTCTATATTCTCTTACCTGAAAAGAGTTAAATAGAGGAAGATGAGTTAGTTTGGTAAAAGATTATTCACTATACCTCAGGGTATAGTCTAGGAGACAAACTAACAGATGTCAGCAAGTTGAGAGCAACCACTGTTTCTCGTCTGTTTTCCTTGCATTTCAATTGTCACTTGTCACCCTGAAATTATATTAGCACCCTCGTGACATTTATCTCTTTTGCTAGCATTAGATAATTTAAGGATGACATTTCTCTATCTTCGTTCTGTGCATTCATTGTTCATCATTAACCTAGTTGACTGATTTGATTTGATTTATAATTGACCAGACTTTCAGATAAAGTGTACTCTTTGGCTGCTGAAGTGGTGAAGAAATTAGCCTTTGTTGCTAGTTCTCATCGGAAATTCTTTGCATCCGAATTGGCTTGTTTAACACACAGCTTGAGCTCTTCTGCTGTGAATGAACTAGTAACTCTCAGGAATACGCAGATGCTGGGATTAAGTGCTGGTTCGATGGCTGGGACTGCAATATTACGTGTTTTACAAGCCCTCAGCCTGCTCATTTCAGTCGATGGGAACAATGAAGAAGTTACTAGTGAACATGAGGACCTCCTAGTATTGTCTAATCTGAATGCGGCACTTGAACCATTATGGCAAGAATTAAGTGAGTGCATAAGTTCAATTGAGGCAAAGCTGGAGAAGACCTCCACTTTCTCTTCTCCTATGCCGATGTCAGATGCTGCAGACTTTTTAGGTGGTGCTCCCTCTCCGTCCCCACCTCTTCCACCCGGCACACAACGGTTGTTGCCATTTATAGAAGCTTTCTTTGTCCTGTGTGAAAAGTTACAGATGAATCAAACAATGATGATGGCAGACAATACTGTAACTGCAAGAGAAGTTAAGGAAATTTGCAATAGTTCATCTTCACCATATATGAAATCTGGTGGGGCTGGAAATACGACATTTGCAAGAGTTGCTGAGAAACACAGGCGCCTTCTTAATGTATTCATAAGAATGAATCCAAGTTTACTGGAGAAGTCACTCTCTATGATGTTGAAAGTACCAAGGCTGATTGATTTTGATAATAAGAGAGCTTATTTTCGCTCACGGATCAGACAGCAACATGATCAGTACCATTCTGCTCCACTAAGGATAAGCGTGCGCAGGGCATATGTCTTAGAGGATTCCTACAATCAGTTGCGGATGCGATCCAGTCAAGACCTCAAGGGTCGATTGACTGTGCAGTTTCAAGGAGAAGAGGGTATTGATGCTGGTGGTCTCACTAGGGAATGGTACCAATTGCTTTCCAGGGTCATCTTTGACAAGGGTGCTTTGCTTTTCACCACTGTCGGAAACAATGCCACTTTCCAGCCTAATCCCAACTCTGTTTACCAGACAGAACACCTCTCCTATTTTAAATTTGTGGGCCGTGTGGTGATTTTCTCTGAACCTTTTCCTTTCAAGATATTCATTTTTGTGCAGTTTTTCTGTTTGTATTTGATTTGGTATTTTTCTACAGGTTGCTAAAGCACTATTTGATGGTCAACTTTTAGATGTTTATTTTACCCGCTCTTTCTACAAGCATATTCTTGGCGTGAAAGTGACGTATCATGACATAGAGGCTGTTGATCCTGATTATTACAAGAATTTGAAGTGGATGCTTGAGGTATGTGTGTACTGTGTTACAAGAGTTTATGTGAGTTTAGGGTAGAAAATTGACTGTGTGCTCTTTTGGTATCATCAGAATGATGTGAGTGACATTCCTGACTTGACATTTAGCATGGATGCTGACGAAGAAAAACACATACTTTATGAAAAAACAGAGGTATCATGTTCAGCAATTAAGTTTTTCTCAAGTATATTCATACTCAAGTTGTTAAATCTTGTATCTTCATCAACCTAGCATTCTTCGGACTTATACTGTGTAATTCATTTCGTGAAGGTTACTGACTATGAGCTGAAACCTGGAGGACGGAACATCAGGGTCACAGAAGAAACTAAGCATGAGTATGTAGACCTTGTTGCTGGGCACATACTGACTACTGCCATTCGTCCTCAAATTAATTCTTTTCTGGAGGGGTTTAATGAATTGGTTCCAAGGGATTTGATTTCCATATTTAACGATAAGGAACTTGAGCTTCTAATTAGTGGGCTTCCTGAAATTGATCGTGAGTTTAATTGACCCCTTAACTGTCATCAGAACCATGTTGCATCTGCTTTCCCTTATACTGATATTTCTGTATTTCCAGTGGAGGATCTCAAAGCTAATGCAGAGTATACTGGCTACACTGCTGCATCTAACATTATCCAGTGGTTTTGGGAGGTTGTTAAAGCATTTAACAAGGAGGATATGGCAAGACTCCTCCAATTTGTAACTGGAACATCTAAGGTGAGTTTTATGACACTAGCATTTCATTTATTCATTATAATTTATGTTATGGTATTTCAGGTTGTCTCCGTAGCTAGACATGTTACCTCTTGAGAAAAACTTTGAACAGCACAGGCTTCAGCCATAATGGGGAAATCCCTTGTTATCCCCTTCAATCTTATTTTTGAATGGCGAACCATGCTACACCCTTTGAATTTCTAGATTACATTTCCACTTTTTATCTCTGGCTTATCTTTGTCTCTTTCACATTTGCTAATTCTATCTTTGACTAAACCTTGGGTGAAACATCCAATACATTTATTTCTATCTCTAGTTTAGTTCCCCATGCCTTTGTTCAAACTTGAAAGATGTTCTTCAATAGGTCGTTAGAAAATGAAAACACTTCTCTGCAAGCAAATCTGAAACTTGCTTGTTAATTCTCTGAATGAGGATCAGATATTCATATTGATCATTTTGGTGAAACTATTAAACTTCTCTCTATCTCTGTGATTTAATTTCAGGTTCCTTTAGAGGGCTTTAAAGCCCTGCAGGGTATTTCCGGTCCCCAACGATTTCAGATCCACAAGGCATATGGAGCTCCTGAAAGGCTACCTTCTGCACATACCTGGTTAGTTTGATAACTTGCAACCCGAGAATAGACACGAACACACT
This sequence comes from Dioscorea cayenensis subsp. rotundata, assembly GCF_009730915.1. Taxonomy (NCBI): domain Eukaryota; kingdom Viridiplantae; phylum Streptophyta; class Magnoliopsida; order Dioscoreales; family Dioscoreaceae; genus Dioscorea; species Dioscorea cayenensis. The sequence goes on along the minus strand of NC_052486.1, from coordinate 935,821 downwards.
GCTTTTGTTGAAAAACTCAAAAGCCGATGTTATACTCACATGTTGTACTGACTATATATTCCTCTGCAGTTTCAACCAGCTAGACCTACCAGAATACACATCGAAAGAACAGTTAGAAGAACGCTTGCTGCTTGCCATTCACGAAGCTAGCGAAGGTTTTGGGTTCGGTTAATTCATCAGTCTCTTCCGATACTCACTCAAAACAGTCAGCCACCCTATCTCTTTTTGTTCGCCTTGTACAGGTTACCTTTCTCCGCAATGTTATTGAGATCCATCCACAAATAACTTATTTTTGCAGGCCATTAATTGAACTTACTCATCGGTTATGAATGGTCTTGCAGATCGCGGAGGCACCAAGGTCGATAAAAACTTGATGAAATATGAAATTTAAAGAGTGAAAAGCACACGAGGCGAGGAAAATTATCTCCGGTCTCCGCCTGAGTGTCTCCCTAACATGTTGATATGCTCGGAGATCATCGATTAGGTTCACCTGGGGTTTCTTACTACCCTCTCATTCATCTTTCTTTTTGGCTTTTTTATATATGCTCCATAATCATCAGAATTATAACTTTTGAAGAACAAACAATTTTAATCCTTTTGTCAGTATGTAAATCTTTGATTTTTATCAATTTCGTTTGTCTTGAGATGCTGGTAAATAAGTTGTTGGTCATGGTATAGCATTTTGTTTTGATCAAGCAGGTCATTAGAGCTGATTTATTGATGAGAATTTTGTGTGTGTGTGTGTTCATGTTCAGGGTTTTATTGATTTGTTTGTTTGTTTGTTTGTGTTTATTTGTATTATTATTATTTATATATATATTTATTAAAATTCAAAGAAAAAAATTACAAATACACGCCAGTATCACATTACAAAGTTTTTTAATGGGTTATTGGATTTTTAAATTTACTTTTTCCGTATTTGTATAGAAGAGAATTTTTTTATTTTTATTTTTTAAAAAAAAGAAATTCGTTCAAACCTTATTAGTTTTCAATTTCAATGTGGTCATTATAAATTAAATGAGCTTGATCTGTAATTTCATAATCTATGTTGATTTTTTAAATATTCATTTTGGTGAAAAATCCTTATGTATTTAGGTATTAATTGGTATTAATTTTACACATATGCACATCTAGACATTTTATTTAAAAAAATAATTTTATAATTAGATAAAATAAATTGGATAAACATGAAGTAGTTCCTTTTATAACCCTTAAATTTGTTTTAAAAAAAATAAAATAAAATAAAATTCAACTCGTATTTCTCTCCAAAGCGCCCACCGGTTAAATAAACCAATAATTTTTACAAGAAAAATTAAAAGTTACCTAATTAAATTTTTTTTTTTAAAAAAAAACAATAAGATAAATTGATTAGTTTCATTTCAAAGCACTCGTAAGACCTTCTTCTCAGGTTCTCAATCTCTTCAACAGAATCCAACCCTCGTGGCCAAAGTTCTCTCTTTTCTCCCCACCAACTCTCGAATTCCAATCTCTTTCCTCTAATGGCTGCTTGAGACAATGCTACGTGCTTGTTCCCGTGTTCCCGGAGTGGCAAAAGCCCGCCGCAAACCCGCCATCTCTGGTAATTGCTTCATTCTTCACTCCAATCCCAATCTTTCTCCTTTTTTTCCCTTAAAATTTCTTTGATTTCGGACAGTTTGATGACCCCTTTTGTGAACTTTAATCGGAAATTTGCTTTTCTTAGCTTCTTGTATTTTTTCTTTATTTTTTTGTGGGGAATTGTCATCCCAGAACGAAGAATAGTATTATGCATCACTAGCATGGCCACTCACACCTCTCTGGTTCTTCTGGTTTCACTGGGAATTCTCCCACTTTGGATTCTTCCACAGTTCATGGCAAAAAATTCAGCTTTTCTTTTTGTTTTGTAGTGTTATATTGTTTGGTTTTAGTGTGTGCTTGCATGCCTAGAATAAGCTTTTGATGATTATATATTGTGCTGTGTGTATTGTAAGGCATATGTGAATGAAAAAAATTTCATTTTGAAGACTTAGCTTAGTTAATCAGCACTGCCCTGTCACTTTGAAATTGACAACCTCTTCTTTTGATATATTTCCTTGTTCGCGGAAAACATTTCTGTCAATTTTCTACCTTTTGCTTCTGTTATTTATATTGATTATCATTTCCAAGTATCTTTGCTTCTGTTATTTATTTCTTTCATGGATAGTGTTTCTTGTTTTATATTCATGGAAGTGGAGTACCTTGTGCTTCTAAATTTTCAATAATTCGAAACAGCACAAGAAATTGAGAATGGCATATATTCTATTCTTACAATCCATCGTTGGGAGTCACTGAATCACATGGATTATCAGCTTGGCCCACTTCGAAGAGTTCATGGAAAGTTAGCACTTAAATCTCTCAGTTGGATTGCTCAGCAGCAGGGTTTTGATCAGGCTGCTTACATTCACATTTTCTGTTTCACAATTCACTTACTTGCCCGGGCTCGCATGTTCAAGCATGCAAAATTCATATTGGAGCATACCTGTTGCCTGCCAGCTGAGTATGTATTGCAGTTCCAAATTTCACTCACTTATGCATACCTATTGCCATTGCAAATCTAACCCTTCTGTGTTTGATCTTCTGATTAAGGTTTATATTCAAAAGAGGATGCTCAAGGATGCCTTAAAGATATTTAGATTAATGGGTTTACAAGGGATTAAAGCTTCTGTTTACAGTTGTAATCTTATCCTTTCGACCATTGCACGAGAGAAGCAGATCAATTTAGTCTGGTTGTTTTTCAAAGAAATGCTAAAACAGAAAATCCGTCCTGATATATGCACATTTAATATCATTCTGAATTCTTTTTGCTTTGAGGGAAAGCTTGAGAAAGCGGGTTATCTATTTAAAAAAATAGAAGAAGTTGGCTATATACCGACAACTGTTACTTATAATGCAATTGTCAATTGGTTTTGCAAGATGGGAAGGTTCAAGGCTGCTTTGCAGGTGATTGACTGTCTGGGCAAAAAAGGCATCATGGCTGATGGGAAAGTACTCACTAGTGAAAGCACATATAAGACTCTCATCAGTGGATTCTGTGAGGAAGGAAAAGTAGATGTTGCTACTCGAATTTTCAATAAAATGTTGGACCTTAATCTTGTGCCTAGTTGTATTAACTACAGCATCTTGATTGACGGGCATTGCCGGAATGGGAACACAGGTAGAGCTTCAATTCTTTCGAATGAAATGGAAGCTGGGGGGTTTCGACCTAATCAGATTAGTTTTGGTGCTCTAATAAATGGTTATTGCAAGGTTCTTGAAATGGATGCAGCAATAAATCTTGTGGATGAAATGCAAACAAGGAGTCTCCTTGTCAAGCATGTCATCTACACTAGTTTGATGGATGAGTGTCGCAGAAAGAGACAGGACTATGAAGCATTAAAATTTCTTACCGATATGTGTGATTCTGGAATTACTCCTGTTGTTGTCTCATACTCTGCAATAATAAATGGTTTGTGCAAAATGGGCAGATTGAACCAGATAAGGGAAATTTTAGGTAGGATGCAGAAAACTGGAGTTCTGCCCAACAACATTTTATATGCAACGCGGATATACCATATTTGCAAGGATGGGGATGCCATGGAAGCATTGAAGTTCTACACTGATATATATTATGTTGGTTATTGTGCAAATTTGATCACTCGTAACACATTGATTTCTGCTCTTTGTCAAAAGTGGATGTTGATAGAGGCAGAGCAGTTTATGCAACATACGCTAAGCATGAAAATAGATCCTGATCTCATCAGCTTCCATCATATTATTAATGGTCACAGCAATAAAGGTGATCCATTAGGAGCATTTGCCGTGTATGAACAAATGATTGAAATGGGTCATCATCCTAATATTTATACATTTGGAATTTTACTTAAAGCTCTATGTAATGGAGGTAATCTGAATGAAGCGAAGAAATTTTTTCATCGCATTCTTCAAATTCCATTTGCCGTTGACATATGCACTTATAATATATTGCTCATGGAGTTGTGCAAATTTGGAAAATTGGATGATTCTTTGAAGTTAGTTGACAAAATGATTGAAAATAACATAATCCCTGACATGGACACATATAACATTCTTCTCAGTGGCTTCTGTAGGAAAGGGAAGATTCTTCCCGCTATTTATCTGTCTGAAAAGATGCGGACGAAGGGATTTTTTCCCAACCTTGTCGCATATACTTGTTTAATTAGTTGTTTAATAAAAGAAGGTCAGTTGAAGGCGGCTTCATATTTATTTGAAGAGATGGTAAAGAAGGATGGGATACCTGCTGATGTTGTTGTGTATAATACTCTCATTGCTGGGTATTCAAGGGTGGGTTTGATGCAAAAGGTGGAGAAATTGGTTTCCATGATGCAAAATAAAGGTATACATCCAAATCAGGCTACTTACAACATTCTTATTCATGCATATGTGAAAAAACAAAAACTGCTGAAATCACTTGACCTTTACAAGAACATGATACAGATTGGTCTGAATCCTGATAAGCTGACATATCATTCAATTATTCTTGGACTTTGTGAGTCTGGTATGATGGATATTGGAGTAAAAATTTTGGAGAAGATGAGGTTAGAAGGTGTTTCTCCAGATGATTTGATATTTAATCTGCTCATCACCAAGTACAGTGAGAAAAGTGAGATGAAAATTGCTTTTAAATTAATGAATTGTATGAGAAGCTTGCAGATGTCTCCGAGCAGTGATACTTATGATGCTATTGTTAGTGGTTTGAACAGAAAAGGCTGGTTTCAAGATTCCTATGCGATTTTACAAGTGATGATCAGAGAAGGAATTTCTCCTAAACATACACATTATATTACCATGATCAATGGAGCATGTAGAAATGGCGATATATGGGGAGCATTCAGATTGAGAGATGAGATGGAGGCACTAGGGCTAGTGCCTCGTGAAGTGGCTGAAAGTAGTATGGTTAGAGGGCTTTGTAAGTGTGGGAAGCTTGACGAAGCAATGCTGGTTTTGGATGGCATGTTTCGGGCTGGAATTGTTCCAACTACTGCAACTTTCACTACTATCATGAATGGACTTTGCAAAGTAGCTAAACTTGATGATGCTTTGTATTTAAAGAATGTGATGGAACAGTATGATCTGAAATTAGATGTCATCACCTACAATGTTCTGATCACAGGGCTATGCTGCAATCGGCATCTTGCTAATGCGTTGGAGTTGTATGAGGAGATGAAACAGAAGAAATTGTTGCCAAATATTGCAACTTATGTTGTTCTCATAGCCGCTATCTGTAAGGAAAATAGGGTTCAGGAGGGAGTAATGCTTTTGAAGGATATAGAAGACAGAGGCTTCATCCATCCAGAGGAAAATGCCAAAGACTTGCACAAGAGGTTGTCTGATGCATTGAGAAGATTGAATATGTTAAGGAATTGCCGGAAAAAACTGTTATTTTCAGGCGTAGCAGTGAGTTAAATCCAATGCACGCTGCAGTTATCTGCGACACAGCCAGAGCTTCACAGATTCACCAAAAACAGGAAAAAGAAGTCAAGAAGAAGGTCTCTACCTTTAACCTGAGTATTTGCATTTATTTTATAGTCGTTTTATCTTGCTAAAACCATGTAAGTTTCTGCAGCTCTCAAACAGACCTTACCACCTACGATGCATTTTGAAGGATGAAACATACGCGTAGGTTCATTTCAAAGGTGGAGGAAAGTTGTTCAGTTTTAACAAGGTCTTCAAGTGGCAGACTGCTTGCTCGCAAAGTAAGCTTATTATATTTGCTCATACATCTCACTAGTTCATTAATTGAATGCATTGGCTCCCTGTTCAGCTTGATGTATTATCTGTGCTTGCACAGATGATGAATGATTTAACAATTCAGAACATAGGCTTTGAAAACCAGCTGCACACAAGACTTGACATCTTAATTTTATAGGTCATTTGTCGTTTTTAATAGCGCTGTAATTGTATTATTTGTCTTCCATAATTATGTTCATTGAAGTAGTTCGATAGCATGGTGTTGCAATATGTGTGTTTCTCTTTTAATGAATCATCATTGCCTATATCCTTGTTGAGGCTTACTGAATTACTGAATATCCCTGCCTATACAGGGCGGCCTTGAAGCTTGCTTTTGCATGTTGTTCCCCTCAGTGAATGTGTCCCACTTATTCTCCCAAGCTGCTCATTTCTCTTTGCATCAAGAGTTAAATTTCAGATTTTGTGCTGAACTAGACATTCATTAGTTTGCAAGAGCCTGAGCTGGGTAGGGACAGGTCCCTTTGTTTGCATAAAGGTTCCATCAGGCAGATCATTTAATTCAGGTATTTGCATACTATTCCTTCCAGTGTCAAGGCTAGCTCAATGGCCTATTTTGAAGGTTCTTTTGTTGCTTGGGCATAGGTGTTCTTATACCATATGGGCTGATCATAAAAACAGGCTAAGATGTTCTTATTATCCTTTAATTATTGAATAGTTTTTGTTGGTTTTCAACATTTGCTGGGTTGCATGTAACTTTGAATAATGTTCTAAATGTGATCAAGTTCAATGTTCATTATTAGTGTTCCTTTAGTCATTCTTATCAACACAATTTTCAGTGAATCCTAACTCAATTGTTTGGTATTTTCTGTTATGTTCTTGTATGTATTTTTAATCAGACATTTTAGAGAGACATGATTTCTGTTTTGTTCTTTTTGTATGTAGAGTTTTACTTTCTCATTTCTGATCCGTCAAGCGTAATACAGTTAGTTGGTTTGAGCTACTCAAATTCTTCTTTCCCTGCTTTTGTTCATGCATTGATGATTTCTTTTCCGTTGACTTGCTTATTTTTACTTCAGGCCTTTGAAAGTAGAATCTTTTGTCAGCAGTGTTGTTACAACTGTTTTTGAGAATATTTAAGAACCATTGAAGGTTTTGTATCGAAGTTTCTTAAGATGCTTTTATCTTCATTCCCTTTTGCAATGCTTTAGTGCATGTTGAACTATCTGACAATAGCATCATGGTCTTATTCAGTGATTTAATCATTGTTTAGAGTTTCTTTGAAGAGTAGTCAAAGAAAAACTTGCAACTTGAGGACAATTTTTTGGAATTAGATTCTTTTTTCCGCATGAAAGCCTTTCTTCATTTTCTCTGAGTTATGAGGATTATTTCAAAGAATTGTTCAAACAAAAACTTCCATAGTTCTTATGAGATGAATACTTGCTAAGCAAGTAGTCTACTCTTCTAACTTTTAACTTTTTACTCCAAGTCTTTCCTATTCTTTATTAATCGTTTTATGTACCTATTTAGTATAGACAAGAAGATCACTCTAGTAAATGTCATTAATTTTCTTATCCAAGAACAATGTCACTGCTAACTTTTTTTTATTCATTGTAGTCTGATACAAATGCAGCAACATTTGCCATCTCTTTTAGCCTCGACTGAAGCAGATATTGTTGAGGTGAGCCTTTAGACTCTTACTGCATTTTCGAAGAAAACAGTCGAAATATATATATAGTTTGCAAGTTTCTTCCCTGATTTTAAAGCTATATTTACCTTCCAGTTCCAGGATTGATTGCTTGCTCTGTTGAAAATGGTTGTTATCCAGTTGCTTCTTCATTTTGATTTCTTTCAAAATTTGGGATGCATCACATGAGCCTAATGTTTGTCAATACATCATATGCCAAACTTCACTTTGCAAGTGGGAGAATGATCTTGGACAAATGCATAAATTAGTTAATGATTACAAAAGTACCTTTTAACTTAATTGTTCAAGCACATTTGAGGGGAATGTCAGAACATGCTTATTTATTCAGGTTGTTATTATTTCAGTTATAGTTTGATTTCTGAATTGGAATGAAACAAAAATATTTGATAGAAATGATACTTCTAAATTCTACATTCATATTCTTTCTAATCTAAATCTTCTTAACCTATTGAGTTCATTTTTTTTTTAATTTATTTTTATTCACATCTTAACAAAATCACATCAGGGGTTTGTACAGACGAAGAGTGTCTCCATCCTGTATGAGTTGAGTTTTAAATCTATTTTTTTGGCAAGAATTTTGGTAAGAAGAGCTGATGTTTTTGCACTGTGTGAGTTGAGTTTTATATTTATTTTTTTTGGCAAGGACACGAATATTTTATGCAAATAACCGATGTCGGTGGTCATTGACATTTTATCATAATTAGATTATTATTTTAATTTGATATTTAATTATCTTTGTCAAATAAAAAATATGTGATGTTTTGGTGACATTTCTTTTGATAGATTTTCTTGTGAGGTCACACTCAAATGTAAAGAGGAAAGCAGGGACAAACATCTTGGAAATTGCTGCCATGGTTTCCTGGATGTTTCTTCTCTTGGAAAATTGTGTGATCTCATTGAGGAAAAAGTAGTCAAAATGTTTGAATCTTGTTTCAATTACTAGACATCATGAGACTGTTGTTTGATTGATTGATTGAGATTTTTAATAATTTGACTTGACTTTGAATGCTTTTTTTTTTTCCATAGTTTTGACCTCTTGGATCAAATGTTGTTGGATCTTTGCATTTGCAACTTTGTTAATTTTATTAATATTTAAAATTTTTAATGAATTGAGATTGATCTGACTGATGATTTAAATAAATAGTTTTTTGTTTAAATTTTTGTGTATAAAAAATATTTGCTTTTAAAAATCTATTGTAAAATTTTAAATATTTTGTTTTAGTATGTAGATTTTAATATATATATATATATATATATATATATATATATATATATACTGCATCTTCTATGAATATCCATAGAATTTTACCGATATTATTGCATAAACTCGTTGGATTTTTAATTCAACGCGGGTAAAAGCTAAAACATGTGATTATACACAGTATTCAAACGCAGGAGTAATAAATATTGCAAAGTGGGATGTATAGTATTATGAATAGTTTGTTTAGTGAAAAGTGGGGTATACATTACTTTAATATGAATTGTTAGACTGTGATCCTAACAATAATTGAATCAATTACATCTGTTTAATCAACTGTCTAACCTGATTTTTACCAGTATTTTCTCAGAAAATTTATAAAAAACCAACAAAAACCCAATCACGTATTCTTGGTGTAAGTACATGACTTAGGTACTAGTTATGCTATTGTTCCTGCACCGAATTATGTCTATATCTTTCCATCTCTACCTTTTCCCTATGAATGGTCGTAGCTAATGAATTCCATATATATATATATATACAAGGGTGTATTTTGAGAATATTAACAAAAGTTTTGAATTTTAAAGTTATTAAATAACAAAAGAAAGTGATTATTATTATTATTATTTATTTAATTGATAAATAGGTGATAAACACCTTAATTTAAATGAAAATTATTGGTATATAAAGATATGGAAATTAATATCTTTAATATATTTGTATTTTTATTTTATGTGAGTTTTGATATTCAATTCCAAGTCTTCTTTGAAATAGATAAGTAGTTGCTGGTTATCATTATAATTATTTATCTAGATTTTTTTTCTCAATATAAATGTTTATTTTAAATTTATTGAAATATCTTAAGAACGAAAAAAAGAAAAAAAGATCATTAGAAATGTTCTTGGGAAAAAAAGGAATGACCACCAATAGGGAAGTGCCAAGTAAGCAGGTTACTTTAATTGGTCACAAAATCAAGTATCAGTTCACCAAATCCCACACATCCTGACAACCCCCCTCACCACTCTTTGTCTACTCCACAACGCACATACACCGCGTTCCACCGCACGGTCCCCTCGAGATCGATACACAGCACGAATCATGAGGCAAACGTGCGGTGGATCTCACTCAGAAGAGCCTTTTTCTCAACCAGTCCCTCATAAAATTTTAAATTGACGCTCAACTCCTTTTTCAAACCCGTCGGCGCGCGGGCCCCACCCTCCTTCTCCAACCTGTCTCCTTCCGTCTCCGTTCCGTTCCGTCACGGCTCAATGAGTCCACTCCTATTTTTCTTTATATATATATATATATATATATACAATTTGAATGTAAACCCCTCTAGAAACTTATGTATATTTACACCAATTAACAAGTTTTTCGTGTAAATGTTTATTTTAGAGATGACTTGAGATTGAACCCAAAATCTATACAAGACAAGACAAGTATTTGTTGAATTTTACTTCATGTCTATGCAGTATTTGACACGAATTTATCATATTTCGTCCATAGAAAAAAATATATATATATGTATAGTTATGGTCAAGTAATTTTTAGTCTATTGATACAAGGCTCTCCTGTGTATATGATGTTTGTATCCTACCAGGTAATAATTCCACACTTTTAAACATAGTTATCAGACCCGGCCCGGGCATTAACCCGGTCAAGGCTCTGGGTCACTGGTCAATTAGTTCAACCGTCGGGTCATTTGGGTCAATACTGGATTAATAAAAATATTTTAAAATATTATTTTTAAAATTATAAATTAGTTTTAAATTATATAGTGATATATCATAATAATAATAATAATAATAATATCCATGAATTATTAGTTATCAAATAAATAATTTGATGGAAAAAAAATACAAAACAATTGTTAATCTTTGATTTGGAAGCAATAGAAAAGGGGAAAAAAAAGCTCAAACTTCACATAATACTAACACATAACAATATGTCAAAGTTCAAACATCAACTAATTCACAATAAAAGTTTAAATTCATCATCAAAATATTAAACCAAACTCAATCTAATATATAACCAAAGTTCAAAATTGAAATTACAAATCAAACTGAGTCAATTGGTCTAATCGCCGGGTCAACTGGTTTGACCGCCAAGTCAATCGGTCTGACTGCCGAGTCAAGCGGTCTAACCACCGGGTCAAAACGGGTTGATTGCATAACCGGTCTAATTAAAGACCCGGATCGATTGAAGCTCCGGGTCACCGGGTCAACCGGTCCGGGTCTGATAATTATGCTTTTAAATCAACCTTGATATATGTATTGTCCACTATCTCATTAAAAAAAAAATACATATGGCATGAATTTTTTTTCATTTATTTTTATTGAAAAATTAAGAATCTTTTAGGTAATATATATATATATATATATATTAAAAATCATTTTCTCAATTAAAGTAATCTGGAAAAATTTGCTCTTTTAACATATTTTTGTGAAATATATAAGTTGACACACACACACACACACACACACACACACACACACACACACACATATATATATATTCTAAAATATAAATCTATTTTATAAATTTTGATAAATGAAATTTAAAAAAATCAAAACTATATTTTTGTATAAAATGTTAAACATTAATATTAATGATATAAAATATGTAAAAAATATATTAATGTTTTTATTTTTTTTCTGATTGTGACATTAATATAATAAATTGAATAATAAAACTTTTTAAGCACAAATAATTAAAATGTAAAAATTAAAATAAATTAATATTTGATTTCAATCTTAATAATATAATAAAAAAATATATTTTTTATATCGGATTCATTTGACCGGTCTGGTTTTCCGGGTCTGATGTGGGTGGAGTTAAGGTCTCCGAGCCTACTTTTCTAACAGAACCCTAAATCCGTTGCCGTTAGTTATGACGTCAAAGCTAACGTTGCCGTTACTTTCCGTTAGTCACAGCTCATATGCGTCCACTTCTTCAAAAAAACCCCCTATAAACTATAAATATCACCTTCTATTAAAACCATTTTTTTTAAAACCCACCCAAAAAAAGAAGAAGAAAAGAATCGAACTTTTCCTCTGTCTCTTTCGTTTCTCTTTCGCGAATCGCATCGTCGTCGTTGCTTGCAAGGATTCATGTCGGTAAGAGCTTTATTTTCTTGTTGAATTTGATGAATTTTTGTAGTTTTTATGGTTTGATTTTTAGTTTGATGCTGTGGAGTGGGATTGGTTGATTTAATAGGGTTTTGGTGCTGGATTTGAGGTTTTTTGATGTTGCTGTTTATAGATAATTGTGGTTTTTGTGATGATTTCTCTTGGAATTGATTTTTGTTTTACTTTTTGTGCAAAAGTTTGATTTTTGGGGTGGAATTTGTGATTATTTCATGGAGATTTTGGAGTGTTTTTGGGGGTGATTGTTGATCCTTGTCGCCTTCGTGTTGTTTACCTCTGATTCGATTTGGGGATGACCCTTAGTACTATTTTTCTTTTCCTATCTTGATTTCAGTTGGTGTGCCAAGTTTATAGTATGAGAATGAGTTGTATCCATAGACTTTGGAATGTTATTGTGATCATGTTTTTCTCTTGATGATCCTTCTTGAATGTCTTGGCTGAATCCTCATTGATATGTTTAAATCGGCTTGAAGGCTATCATTAATGGTTGGATTTTTATGTCATGTTGGTTTTCACCTAATGGGCTATTAGGGTTTTGAAAGGATCATATTAGAAGTAGATGATGCTTATCATCTGCTCAAGAGATCATCTTTGTGAGAAATTTTGTATGTTTCTGAAGTATGGATTTTTTGTATGTAGTGTTAATGGGAACTAGACCCTCTAAACCACATTTGTTTGGGCATAGTGAGTAATTGCTACACAATGGTTTCAATACTGTAGGATTGGCATCCATATAATACTGTGCTCTTTCTTTGGCATTGATGTTAGCAACATGGATCAGTATCAGTAGGACTAGGTGTTCTGATATGCCTATCAGCAAATAGTAGTAGATGAAACAATTTGACATGAATAAATGATTAGTAATTCCAAGACAGGAGTATATGTAAATTTAACTGATGATCTAAGAGAGGATTTACATGATTAGGAATCTCGTAGAGTGGAACAAGGGATACATAAGATTAAATATTTGATTTTTGGTAAGAAGTTGTTGAGTTTGTTGAACCAACAAGCTATTGATGGTTTCCTACTCTTACTTAATTTTGTTTTTGGCCAAAAAATTTTGATTACCATCTTTACCACTTTAACTATGGTGCAATTTGAGTACTTTGGGACTAAGTCTAGTAGATTCTTTTAAGCAAAACCTTTGAGTGGTAACAAAATAAAGCCCTTTTTTTGTTATTTAAAGAGCTTTATGTAAGTTTGAGGAAAGACAGTACTATTTTCAAGTTTTATAATTCTCTTTCTATCACTATGGTAGTTAACGACATAATTGTTGTGCCTTCTGTGATTTCATGCCTTGCTGCCTTAATCATAGATGTATGTATTGTTGCCTGACACTTATTTTAATTTAAGAAGAACTTGGACTTTAACTAATGCTATTACATTGCAAGACTGCACTGCCATCTTGAATGCTCACCCATTTTAAACATGATGCTGGGTGTTGTTAAAGGTTGACCTATCATTTACACCCTTTTATGATATTTAATTGCAAAAGCAAGATAGAAATGATCAATGATGTATCCATGAGCAAATTGTGTTTCGTGTTATTCACCTTTCCATGTTTCTAAATTCCTTTTCTATTCAATTGTTCTTGTGAGCAAGATGAAATTAAATAATCAGCAAAAGTTTTGTAGATGTTAATTTGTTAAACTATCAATGTTTGGTGGCCAGTTCTTGAGAATTTTCCTTGTTGAGAATTGTATTTGGAACATGTGAGGAATTTAATAATGTGATTTAAGAAGTATATTTCTTTCTTTTTGAGTTATAAGCGTGACCTATAGTTATTCCCTGCTGTCCTTTTTGTATTGTATGATTAGTGAAGTGATAACATGCTCTTTTTTTTTTAAATGGATGGCAAGGTTTTAAACTCTAAAGGATGCAGGTTGATGTTCTAGGGTGTTTATTAGGTACATATACTATCAAAAGAACAAAAATGGTTTATTGTCTGAATGCATGCTATCTGGAGACTTATGATCATACCAAGTATAATAATTAAAAGATTCTAAAAGGCAAAGCTTTCCTATCATCCTATGATAAATTTGATATGCATATCAACATAGCTGAACTGCAAAGTCTTTGACACAGTTTCATGTTGTTACTGTTGCAAGTTAAGTACATGAATATCTTGTCACATTAAAAACCAGAACACTATTTTTATTCTTTTGAGCATGCTTCTATTTGCTGTTAAGAAATGCTCGTAGTTATGTATTTTTAATTTCTTCCTTTGTAATGGAAACAGTCATGATTAGAATTGTTTATTGATCTGGTATCTACTTTCCATCCTTGGCAAAGTGTGATGCACCTGGCATGATAGTTGTCGCCGATGAGAATGCGCTTTGCCAGTTTTTGACATAATGCATGACAGCATTCTCCAGCTGTGGTGCATTCTTAAGTTTATTGTCAACATTTGAACTTTTTTCTTCCAGATGATCTGACATCATGTTTGAATTATTCTCGAGTTAGTTTTAGTGGTTTTGGTGGTTGAGTTAATTATTAGTTCAGTTGAGATTCCCTCTTTATAAATTGAAAAAAGTAAACAAAATTATAATGACTTGCATCATTATGAGAAATCTATTGTCGGTTTACCAGGAAAAGGGTCGACCACTTCCAAAGTTTGGTGAGTGGGATGTCAATGACCCTGCTTCCGCGGAAGGGTTCACTGTGATCTTTAACAAAGCTAGAGATGAGAAAAAAACAGGTGGGAACAGCCGAGGACCTGAGTCTCCTGGTAAAGAGGACCAATCCTTAAAACAAGGGACTTATGGTAGTGTTACCAAACCCGGTGCTGTAAGTTCTCCAACTTCTTGTTATCACTGAATCATCTAAATTGTATTGACTGAAGAAGATCAATGTTAAGATCATAACCTTTGTTGAACTATAACTTCTGCAGAAAAAATGGCTTTGCTGCATTCAATCTGGTCCTGCAGAGTCTTAGTGCTCAAAACTCGATCGAAATCTGTATGAAATATTTACTGTTTTATGTGCTTTCGGTTTTCCTGATATTTTCCAGAGGAAAAAGCCTTCAGTTTCTGCTGGCATTTTCCTTGAGTCTGCTGAAGGTGGTGTTCTAAGAGGGAAGGTGAAAGGGAGTGTCCTTAAAAAGTTAAAAAAACAAAATGAAAGAAAAAGAGTTTGAAATGAAAAGGGGGTTGGTTTGTAGTTTATCTACTATGTATATCTCTGTCATATTATATCTGTCATATACTTGTTGATATAAAACAGAATCTGAGTTTGGTTGCTTGTTTTCTTTGCTATATTTTTCTGTTCTTTGAATTCCTGCTTTTATTTTTTCTCTGTTTTTTTAGTGTTTAATGAATTCATACATATATTTGTTTTATTATGTTTTTGCTGAACGTGGATAACTGCAATTTTGGAGTGGTCCAATTGAATTATTGAATTTTTTAAAAATTCGGTGATTTAAATAGTATTTTTTTTTTAATAATTGAGTGGATATTTATATATTTTATTCTAAAGTTTTTGGTCCTTGTTCATTTAGACCTTTTATGTGAGATTAATCGAGCCGAGTTGAGCTTTGCCGTGTTTGAGTTTGGCTTGATAGAATTAGCTATTGGTTTGAGCTCAAATTGTATGCTTGAACTAGCAAAATTAAGTTCGAGCTCACTTTAAGCTCGGCTTGAAAGAAGCTTATTTATGATAAAAATGAGCAGTGCTGCTCATTTGCAGCCCTACTTGTGAACCTTTACCTTTGCATGCATCTTATAAAGAAAATGGGAAAGGAAATCCCTTGGAATGTTGCATATGACTAATAAAAGCTTTGAGAAAAGTCAAAAGCTCTTTTAAAACCCTCATAAAATTTTTGATGATCATTAAAACCCTACCATTAATTTTTTTCTTTTTATAAAAATATATTTTTGCTTTTTGCCATTTATCTCATTCCTTCTGGTTTTGTCATCTCTCTTATTTTCTTTTGTATTGTCACTTTAAAACCCATGCAAATTCTGTTAAGCAACTTTTTTAAGGTGGTTGCATCTGTTAAGTAATTTTTTACAGGGCGTTTGGTTGGATGTAATTTTAAATACAGTGGATTTTCAATTACTAATGTAATTGAAAATATTTGGTTCTCAAAATACAATGCAGTCAAATCTTTTGCTTGGTTGAATATAACTGGAATTACAGTATTATAAGATTTTATATTTGTTGGGAAAAATTTGTAAATCAGGAATTGAAAAACACGTGTATATATGCATATATGTATATGAGTATATATATGTATATGTATATATGTGTATATATGCATTTATATACATGCATATGCGTATATGTATGTGTTTGTATATATGCATATGTATATTATGTATGCATGCATATGTAAAAATACTTATGTATGTTTATATATATATATATATGTATATAAGTATATTTATGTGTATATTATGCATGTGTATGTGTATATATTTTTGTATATATGTATATATGTATACATAAGTGTATGTAAATATATATATATACACATCACCTAAGGATTTTTAACTGCTGAAATTTTAACTTACGCCCAATTTAAACGTAAGTCCAAATACATTCATTGAAATATTTAGTTTTATTTTGGTATTTTAAAATTCCTCAAACTAAACAAAAAAACAAATATTACCTTAAAAAAAGAAAAAGTCAAAAATAAGAGTTTAATAAGTAAATATTATTTTTACAAAGGTGTAATATTAATTACCTTTCCTCGTTTAAAGGAAAGAAATTCAAATGTCAGTAAAATAAACAGACTAATTATATAAAAAAATCAAAAACAAATATGCTTCCAAAGAGACAGCAATAAACAATTTGAGAGAACAGATGGCTATCATCTTACAACAATGATTCTAAAGCTCTTCAAATTGCCAGATAAATCATCAGTTTCAAAGGTTCCGAAAAAGGATGAACAAACAACAGTCATGTTAATATTCATTCCATGGTACACCGACAAAGATTAGCCGGAAGCTAAAAAGAACTACAAGAAGAACGACGAACCATATCCGATCTCTATATGAACTGATCAGCTTATTATACTCTTGAAGTACCAAGTTTCCGCTCAAAAAGGCGACGTAAGAGGACAACTTGGAGAATACTGACTCCGATCAGCGCTGCTGATTCAAACATCGCTTTGTGGATCGTCCTCCTGCTCATCTGTTCGTTAACTGCAAAACACCGTAATCATCAGCTGATTAGTAAATCAAGCACCAACATTGATATCATAAACCAAAGGTTTAAATTTCCAGTCCAAAAGTTCACTTAACATAAATATAACTGTAACAATAACGAAAGCCATCAGTCCCAACTGTTTGAAATCGGTTATAGAATTTTTCACTTCCACGTTGTTCTATCAAACACTTAACACTTGAGAACTAGATAAACCAAGAATAGAGATATCATTACGTAAAGCTTCTGTTAAACACTTTTTAAATCCATCTCTCTTTTACAATCCTCTTTTATCAACTACATATCACTTAACATGAATACTGAAACCTAAAATTGTTTGCTGTCCTTAAGTGTATATAAGTATATACATACACACACATATATATATAATTCAACACTATGAAATATCATGATGCATTATACAGGATTAGTATTTGATCACTGATTAGGCTGGCAACTTCCCGGACCAAGTGTGCTTAAAAAACTACTTCAACATTAAGGACTAAAAAGAAACGCACTTATCGCTTGACGATCAGTTTGAGCCTCCAACCAGTGTTGCTCAAATTGAATGTTGTAAAGAGCATCATCCAACCTCGCTATTTGTTCTAGCAACGGTGCAAAGTGCTCTGCGGGTAAACCAGACGCAATCAGAAAAAAACTATTTTCATTAAACAAGCAAAGCAAGAAATTTGATGCTCTTACCATCTTTTGCATGTTGGTCAAAGTATGTGAAATGGCCGATGTGAACATCAAAGTCAATAGTTTCATGGTAAGGGGACTTGTTTGTAAAACAGAACTTGTGAACCCCACTTTTATGAACCACGAACTCAAACTTTTCACTCGACTTATCGCGTGAGTCATGAATTTGTTCACCAGAGGGCCCTTTTACCTGATAATTTCAAACTTACATGAGACCGGTGCCGGTCATAGACAATATCTGAAATACAAGTTGCCAGTTTATGCATATCCTTGTCTACTAGTCATTCCTTTAAGGCTTCAACTAGCAACACAAATAAGCAAAAAAGAATTGAAATAATTTTCTACCACAATTTTTTATTAGATGATTAATTGGTATTAAATAGAGCAAAAAAACAGAACTACAGCCATTTGCAAGAATTCCCTAAAAGAGAAGATAAAACGAACAAGACAGTATTCCAAAAACTTAAGAGTTAACTTCATGTATCACTCAAACAAAAAGGACTTATGTTTTTTGTGAAAGAGAATCATGGTTGTCAACCAAATTTAGTTAAAGAAAAATTTCCCTTGCTTATTCTTTCAACAGGAAAGTTTGAAGACTACTGATTATTTTAGGAGCGGCAGATAGATCTCAATTAATGAGTAAAAGTCAAATAGGAGGGGATAAATAACATTACAAATACAATCCACAAACCAATTTCTCTTTTCTACATCGGTAACGCAACCATGAAATGATCTTCAATGAGAATTCTCCCAGAACATTATACGATAACAACAAATAAAGATAAAGGTGTTCTATGAGGCTATTGAACTTATATGGTTGAGAAATAAATCAAGAACTTCAAGTATGCGGCCACTCTTATGCTAGGTTATTTCAAGGAAAGGAAAACTAATAAAAGAAATAAACAAGGGCATTCATCAATATTTGGATCAAGCGACATTAAATTTGGACGTAAGGAATATGCTAGCAGTAAATATAACTGAGAAAACATAAATTATGATAAAGAAAACAAACATATCCAGAGAATTGATTCAAACAAGATAAAGAGCAAGCAAGTCTATCAATGTAAAAATTTAAGCCTTCTCAAAACTCAAGGGTTAACATAATGAATTAAACAACAACCAATCAAACCAAAATGTTAAATTTTGAGAGAGACGCAAAAGACATACCACAAGATCAACTCCTTCATCGCCAAAATGCCACGGAGAATCAGCTTTTATCACAACAAATGATACATGAACTGTGTCTCCCTCATATGGAACAGAATGAGAAAGGCATTCTTCCCTGTCTATAACAAACCGAAGCCCAATGGTACATCTAAGACTTAAAAGAAGGCTAAGAACGATGACTATCGGTGCAATTCCCTTCATCTATCAAAGACAAACAATAAATGCAAGCCATTAGTGACATCAAATCAATATACAAATTTTCATAGCTGCTTGAATAGAGCGAAATACAACTAAAAACATGAAATTCAGAATTAGGAAGTAAATTAGAATACAATATATAAAAATAATAAATCTATCAAGTGAAAGAATCAAGTGAAAGAAGCATACAATGTATAAAAACAATAAATTTATCAAACAAATCATGACGCTGATCCAAACCAAAACTAGTTCAAATTTACACAGGAATTGCGAATTGAAGCTATTTATACAGGAAATTCCAAAACAATGATATGCAGTAAAACCAAAATCAAAGATTTATCAACCAAAGAAAAACCCTAGATGAAGAACTATAAAGAACGAACACCAAACACCCAATCTAAACCCTAAAAATCGCATTCATTTTTAGGACAACACATCATCCAAACCGATCCAAATCTCAGATCCCCCAATCCCCCAACAAAAACAGAAACAAATTCATAAAAAATCAGATCACCAAATCATCGAAAAACAAAGATCAATCCTTCAAAAATCAAAAGATAAAACTCATTCAACCTTCAGATCTTGTCACTATAGCAAAGGATCGATGCTAAAAATGAGAGAATTGCAACAAAATCAAACCTTTTCCCGATTGAACAACAAAAAATCTCACCTTTTCTTCTCCCCTCGATCAATCGCAGAGAGTTTCGCTGCTTTTAAAGCAGCACTCAACCACCTCAAAGCTTTGTTTCATTGACTAATTACCCCATTTTAATTTCTCATTTTTCATCATTTTTTTAAGTGAAAATTGCCAAAAAAACCCTACAACTTTGTCAAATTGCCAAACAAACCCCCATAGTTTCGGAATACCCAAAAACCCCTTCCTTTTCAACTCCATGATTTTGAAACCCCCAAAAATGACGTAGCAGATTAAAGCGGAGTGTATTTAAAAATTTTATGGACGAAAATGCCCTTGCGAGAAGTCGTAGCTGCAGTCCCATTTCGGTGTGAGAGAAAGTGGGTGGGTTTTTCTTAAAGCATTACAGATGCTTGTCTTCTCTCAACTCATGACTCAGCTCAACTCGCGTCTCGAGCTCTTCTCTTCCCAGCGACTCTTCCCTTTCCACGCGTCTCGAAGAAGAAGTCCCGTGCAAGTATTCGGCGATTTCAGTCACTGCGAGTCTAAGGTATTCATTATGGTTTTTGTTAACTATTACATTACGAAGAGACATTTTTCGGTTTTGGTTTGTGATTTTGTTTTTTTGTTGGAAGACATTGAAGCTTTCGGAGGGATTAATCGGTGAGGGTTTTTGTTAGTCTGCGAGGGAGATGTCTCGGCTAGGGTTTTTTTGTTTTGTTTTACATTTTTCGATCTATGTATCGATCGAAATGGTTTTCCGATTGTTGTGCTTTTGTGTAATGTTTATAATCTACGTTTACCCTTTCGGTTGATATGGTTGCGATTGTAAAAAAATGAGGTCTCCGTTTAAACAATGAGCTTTCTAGTTTAAAGTTAATTACGTCTCCGTTTAATTATTTGTATCTCTGTTTAATAGTATACGTCACTACTTAAAAAAATGATATCGGTGTTTAAGAGCGAGTGTTCTACCGTTTAACAAATTACATTTCCGCTTAACAATGTCTTTGTTATTGTCGCGAGCTTGTGATTATGGCGGTCGATCTAGTTAATGGGCGATGCTACTTGACACGGTAGTGGAGACCGTGGGTCGAATTGAAAGTTCACATGATCCCTCGACACTTTGGGAGATCATCCGAAGGACACAGTTCACGAGCATTTCATCGAGTTGGAAGTCGTATACCAAGAGCGGGCCCTTCTTGACTCTCTCGCTGGAGATACGATAACCGCACCGATAAATTCGGGGATCGGGAAAGCATCGCGACTTTCGGGCCCTGAAGATGTGGCAATCGTTCTTGGCTCGCGTTGCGATGGGGAGGCGATCGTGTTTGGGAAGAAGAAAAACACGGTCGACTTTTCGAGAGAGGTATTTATCGAAGGCGTCACGAGAGACACGGAGACTCCATCGAGGGAGCACTCTTCAAAGACTTCGTTGGGACGAGGAGGGAGAAGAGGAGAATTTTGCCAAACCTGCGATGGTGTACCTCACGGGTACAATCCTCTTCCCAAATACCTCCTGCTCGGTTCCTAACTGGATCATTGATTATGTCGATGATCTACCTGGAATGGGGCGCTACGCATGGGCGCAAGCGACGCACAAGTGGCTTATGGAGGACATACCACAAGCCGCTACCCGAGTGCAATCTAGATCTGCGGGGAAGAAGACCAACACCGGGTATGTTAAGGGGTTGCCGGTGGCGCTTAACATCTCGGGTTTTCTGAGTGGCCGGGAACCGGAAAGAAAGTCCGTTCTGCGAGATCCCAAGGATCTTTGTCTACGGTGAAAAATACTTCACGGGAAGCAAGCGACGATAGAGACGAGTTTGTCATCTCTCGAAGGAAAAGAGGTAATAATTCAAAAAAATATTTTTGTTTAGCGTGAGGCGTTAACGTTTAACCATATCATTTACCGTTTAACGTTATTCATCTATCGTTTAACATTATAACTTACCGTTTAACTTTGTTCAACTACCGTTTAAACTTTTTAGTTTAATGTTTAATTTGTTTGTTTCTTGTTTAACACAATAGGTTATAACGTTTAAATATCATGAGTTACATGTGTAAATATAGTTTTTAATTGTTTAAACTAAATAATTTCGCTAAGATTGTTTGCTTTTACACATGCTAGTTTCTCGAGATGGTTCCGCGAATCTTTGATGAAGAAGTATTTGTTCAGCCAACCGTCGGTCGGATGCTATTGCTCCCGGGAACCGCTTGCTCAAAGGCAAGATGAGAGGCAACCTCTTCCTTGCGCTGACTGGGACGCCGTTCTCCCCGCTTCGGGCCAAAACGCATTCGTCGAGGCGGAGAAGCCCTCCCCACCCCGCCCGACCGTGGCTTCCCCCGACCGTGTCGCCCCTCAACGTGGCGGCTCCCTGCCGCGACTAGGCGAGGATGTCACTGCAACTCTCATGCGAGGCTTGCAGATTTTGATGACCGAGTTCCCTCGGCTTGTCGCTCGGGTGGAGGCATTGGAAGGCGGTCACGATCACGATCGACTGCGCTTCCCTTCAAACAAATGAAGCACCCGGGACGGATACGCGTCGGAGTTCGACAGCGAGGACATCATCGGGGTGGCCCTTCAAAGACGGCCTCATTCAAGAAGCTTGCAAAAAGAGGAAAAACAATAATGCCTCCGTCTCCACCCGTGCGGTCGACGATGAAATAATAGCGAAAGACCATCGGCAGCAGCACCATCGGCGGTCGATGTTGTTAACGTTGATGACATGCCCATCACGGTGGAGGAGATTGAAGATGGCGCCCGAGTTTGCCGCGGTGGAAAAGATCGTCGACTCGCTGTTGGCGACATCATGCATACGGTGGGACCGGCGCCTGACAGTGCGGCATCAAAGATGGACACAATCCATGAAGAAGAACAACCAGACAACGTTGTGTCTCCCATTGATGTTGCTGCCGTGGAACTCACGGTTGAGAAGGTCGTTGAGTCTATCCTCAGCGAAGTGGAATTCACGGTGGAACCAACGGCTGACCGTGCCGCATCGAGCGGACACAATCCCACAAGAACAAGAAGCATGTAAGGAAGTGTCTCCCGTTGATGTCTGCTAGTCGTGCCCCCGATTAAAGGAAGCGATAAAAAGTAGAAGAACTTCGGAAAGTCTTCATTCAGAAGAAAAAAATACGTTGCTGATCGGCGCCTCAATAAGTCTGACGAGGAGTTGATAAGGATCTTCCTCAATCGCCCTATGGACAAGTAAGTTTGAAGTTTTTTTATGATATTGTTTAAAGCTGTTTTTAGTTACCATTTAAGTAGGAGCGTTAACGTTTAAAAATTCTGAGATAACATTTAACTTATAAGTGATACCCTTTTAAATATTACTGATACTGTTTAAACATTCAATATAGAATTTAAAGTTTATACTTTTAACGTTTAATTTTTATACTTACAACATTGTTTACATGTCTTTGTTCCGTTCAACCACGAGCCTGTCGTGTGGAAGAATGACTCTGTCGACCACACGGGCCAATCTATTCGACACGCTTGAGGGGAAGGAGATGGTCGCGAGCGATGTGATGGAGCGCGTTCGTATGTATCTTGCAAAAGGCGATGAGCGTGAGTGCCCGTACTCGTTATAAGAGGCGCGCCTCCATCACACGGCACCGGCCTTGTTCATGTCAAAGCGAGGCGACGGCGCACATGAATCCACGATGGCTATGATTGGAGATGCCGTGCGCAACTTGCATGAAGTGGACATCGTCATCCTCCCGGATAATTATGAGTGGCCACTTCCATGTCGTCGTCCTTGACAATGAAAAACAAGAATCAGGCATTATTCTTCATGCCAGCGAAGAATACTGATAAAAAGCAGCTAGAAATGGTAAGTGCTTTAATAATTTGTGTTTGTGTAATAGTGTTCGTAAATAATCGAGCATTCTAATATGAACTTGTATATCTCGACAGTGGAACCTATTCGACCTACGTATCGACATGGAGTTGGGCGAGTCGGCGACCGCAAAGTACCCGCTTGTTCACGACACTGAAGCCCCACGACAGAAAAAAGGAAGTGTCGATCGCAGCGTCTATGCTCATGCGGTTTATCGAGCGGTTACTCACTGCGGTGAGAAGCTACTGGTACAGCATGAGCTGAGCGTCCCTTATCTGCGATTAAGGTATGTTTCCCGCATACTTAGGGAGGGGAGGGCAGCCGGCATCACAGCCAGAGGGGAGTCTTCGCAAGCGGGTTCTTAGTCATTCTTTCTATATTTGTATACACGATTCTTTCTTTAATAATCCAGATTCATTGTTTAACATACACTTTCAGTGTTTAAGTATATAGTTCATTGTGTAAATATCAATGTAATTGTTTAAACTCCGTTTTACTGTGTAAAACGAACCAGAGGGGAGTGTACGCAAGCGGGGTCATAGTCATTGTATAGGTGTAATAGTTTCAAATGTAAACCAGTTTAAATTCAATTCATTTTTTCCGAAGAACATGACAAATTTTGTCAATGTAAATGTACATGTATCTAAATTCAATTAAATTCATTCTGTTTCGTTTTGAGGTTCTGTTCTTGTTGGATGATATTGTAGTCCGCAGGGTACATTATCGGGTAGGGTTCTGTTTCATTTTCATTTTCATTATTGGCTAATATCAACATTCATTTTAACTGTATAATGATAACTTTTGCCCTTTAACTTTCGTTTTCTCTGTTTAAGTTTAGGTTTCTCTGTTTAAATTTAATATTTTCTGTTTAAAATATCCTTATTATTTAATAATATCAATGTAATTACAACAAAAATATACTTAATATTTTCTGTTTAAAATATCCTTATTACTTAATGTAATGTTCCGATTTTTATGTGCGACGGGAGTGGAAACGCTTGGGGAACCGAGCATGTATTAATTACGCTTGGGGAACCGCTAGCACCATCCCGTTGTACATTTTAAGCGGATACAAATTTATTTTAAACGATAAAAATAACAGTTAAACAGAGAATAAAATATTTAAAACGTAAGAGATATATTTAAATATAAAGTTCAATATTTAAACAATAATAAGAAGTATATACACAATGTCTAGTCGTGACATGATTCATTCCACGATCTGCGATTGTGACTCGAAAGCGTGGCTGATGGCTACAGCGTAACTTGCGGACCTCGGGACGCTACGACTCGATCCTCTTTCGTCCAGGACACCCGGGTTGCCTTCTCGTCACGGCGGTGCGTAAGCGCGATTCGCGATTTTTCATCCATCGGCTGTCGTTTGTCCGGTATGGGGAATATAGCTTCCTTATACGCCATTTTTGAAGTCGAAGCTTCCTTCCACGATCGCCCGGGTGTTTCTCGTTCTTGAGAATTTGAAGTCAAAATTCCTTTTTGATTGCAAAATTCCTAAGTGCGTCTCGAAATGTTCAACGCCTTTAAAACATCTGTCAATATCCAACGACAACACTTCGACTTGATCGGATGAGGAAGGAAGGCATACCACACCCTCAGGCTCGCCATGATGTGGAGCAATGTACCGCCAGATTCGAATTCCCTCGCCAACACTTTTAGTTTAAAGCGAACACGATCAATATTTAAACATAGACACAAAAATATTTAAACGATAAACATAAATCTTAAACGTTAAAAACAAAAAGTTAAATAATAAGTTAATAAGTTAATCGGAGACAATAGTGTTTAAATGGAAACTTGATAAATGTAAAGCGAGTGACGGGGATAATAAACAATAATTAACTTCTACAACTATATAAACATAAAGCGAGAAGAAACTTACAACGAGAAGAACTCGTTTTTCGATGAGGATACGATGCCACATCATCTGCTCCCAACAACAAGATCAACAACGGAACATTTGAAGATGGAGTGCACGTGACACATGCTGCTGGAAGTCAACCTCGTTTTATATGAGACATACTGCTTTTATGTCCATCGGGTGTGATAAACTTCACCCACGACGACGGAAATATCGAGACCCCATCGCTCACATATTTCAGCTAACACCGATTCCCAAGAAGTCGGTAGCAGTGAACATTAGCACTCGTCCCTCCCCGTTGTATCTAGCAATAGCACAAAAAAACTCTCCATAATTTAATCGGGAAGAGCTAAAATTGAATACTACCAAATGAGAAGAAGAAAAAAAGAAGAAGAAGAAGAAGAAGAAGAAGAAGAAGCAAGAACAAGAACAAGAACAAGAAGAAACAAGATATGAGCCCTCTAAAACTTTGTTTGAGAAAAAGCAAGCGAGGAGCAAAAAATTAAAAACTATCGTACAGAAAGTTATGATTGGACGCCATTTTTCCCACCTTTTGCAAGGGCAAAAAAGGAATTTCATATCGTGGACCCACTTCAACTTACCGGCGGGGGGTTAAAAGAAATGTAAAATATAACGGAGGGCTGTCCGGGGTGTGCAAAAGTTGGAGGGGGTTTTTGGGAAGTTTTGAAAATTACGAGGGGTGAACAGTAATTTTCCCTTTTTTTAATTTCATTTATAATTAATTACACGACCATAAATATTAATTTGTGGTATAATTATTAGAAATTTATTTTTGGGAAAAAATAAAAAAAATTGGAAAATAAATAATATGGCAATAACAAGTGTTTGGTTTTTTTAAAAATATATATAAACCTTGTTTAATTAGAAAATAAAAATTTGTTTTTATGTGTTTTTTAAATTAATTGATTATTTAATCTAAAAAAATTGCCATTTATTTTAAATTACAACTTAAATATTATTACTTCATAAATAAGTCACACAATTAAATGCGCATACAAGATTACATATATTTTTTTATTCATTATTATTATTATTATTACATATATTAATAATGTGAGCAAACCATTACAGTGATCTAATTATGTCAATAAATTAAAATTTTAAAATAAATTAAAATTAAAATCTTAAGATAAGCTTTCGAAGCTTATCACATTCTAAACGTTGTATTTTTATAGAACTATCAGTACTTCATCTTAAAAAACCAAGGTGTTAAATATTTTAAAAATAATTTAATTAAAATAATATTAATGTAAATTTATTATAATTCGAAATATTTATTTTTGATAAAAATATTAATTAAAAAAATTGTGAATTTTATATAAAAATTTTCATAATTTCACATTAAAACTAAAGTTTTGTAAAATTGCAGTTTGCTCACTCAAGTTTGATTTGTTTCCAAATAATCACTAAACTTACTAATTATTTTTAAATGACGATCACCGAATGATTACTGAGCTTTAATTACCGATACTGGACGTTAGTAAAAAGTTCAATCAACGTTTAAAAAAATCGTGCTCACGTCAATTAATGAAGCCAATAATCGTTCGGTGACTGGTATTTGAAATAATTAGTAACTTCAGTGATTATTTAGAAACAAATCAAACTTAAGTGAGCAAATTGTAATTTTACTAAACTTTAGTGATTATTCAAAAAATTAAACCAGAAAGAAAGAGTATTGATAAAAACAAAACACAAAAAAAAGGAGTTTAGATATATTTAAAAAAATAAATAAATCCAGGTGGCAAATTGCCTCGGGATCAACAACATCTCATCTCGAGGAAAACAATGGGCTCAGATTGGAAGGCACACCGGCAATCATTCACCATCTCTCTCTCTATTAATTGCTGACGTGGCAACTCTTCTTTTATCTCTCTCTAACTTTCGGCCATTCAAGACAAATTTGGAAAACCAAATCATTGTACGTGTTGAATTTCAATTAGCTGCATGCTCTGCAGATAAAACCAATAATTATTTGCCACGTAAGCGGTGCAAGGTTAATAATTTAGTCCTGCGGAAGAACTAGTTCATAACGTTTTCCTATAAACCCGCACTGTGGGTCCCGCAACCTGCGCTTTAAATTTGGGAAAGCAAAAAAAAAAAGATTTTTTTTTAAAAAAAGAAGAGAAAGAAACAAAATTCGAAGAGCTCGATCTTGGATTTGGAATCGAATTCGTGGTGATTTCTAGGGTTTGGATCTCTCGTTTGGCTCGTTTTGGTGGTGTATTTCCTTGGATTATGTGATGTTTTTGATGGTTGGGTGATGGGATTGATCCGGAGCTCGCGGTGGATGGAATCTAGGGCTTGAATGAAGCTTTCTCCGGGTTCGTTTTGATTTTGGAGGTGAATTTATTTGTCATTTCTTGTTTTTTGTTTCTTTTTGGATGGTTTGAGTGAATTCTTCTTGTGAGATTTATGATGGTATAAGTAAAATTAGTGAATTTTGATATTTTAGATGGAATTGATTCTATGATTGAAAGAATTTTGGATTTATTTTGAAAGTTTTGGTATAAAATTTGGATCCAAGTGAGGGGCTTGGTGATATCCTTGTGCTTGTCTCGCAGTGAGTGAACGTAGTCAATTTGGCCTTGTTTTTGAGTTTTGGTTTTGGTTTATGTTTGAATTGGTTCATTTCGAGGATGGGTAGATTAAGGCCGGTGTAAAAGAAATGATTTTATGGTATAATTGTAATTGCATTCAAAGGGTTGGTTTTGGATTGGATTTTTTTTCATTATTCTATGTAAGTGATGATAAATGATAGAGGTGATTTAAATTTTGTGTGGACTGTTTATTCTTATTTTTTTCTGACAAAATCTGATGAAATTGCCCAAAAAAGGAAGTTCAATGTCATATGCTTTTATAGTTTGACCTGTGAGTACATTGTTCATTTATTTATTTTGATTCAAGGGTTGACATTTCTTATTGATTTTTTGCTGATGTATGAAGGTAATGTCATAATATACTTATTTGTATGTAACCTGGGAAGCATGGTTATTGCTAGAAATCCATTCTATTTGTTGCATTTGTGGTTGGTTGTGTTACTGTCATTGACTCAGTTGTTATAGATCAAATTCTCATGTCTTTCATTTTATTTTATTTGGGTACTCTTTCCTGTGACACGCCATGTATCTGGTCTATCACGTAAAGCCCAGGTTGCAGAAGAACTAGTTAATAACGTTTTCCTCTGTTTATCAGTTAGTTAAAATTGTGACAAATAATTTCATTTGAGGTTTATGATCATGGTGGTGGATGAATGATGCAGAAGTAATTAGGCCTTTTGACTGTTGATTCAGTAAGGCTTATGGGTGGTAAAGACTTCTAGGGTTCATCTGCAAATAAGACCCTTCATTCGAACTTCAGTGTGTGCTTGGACTCAAGTTTGGCAGTCACTTCTGAGCCGGAAGTTTGATCCTTGTAGTTATTAGGCATGACTTTGAATAAAATGAAATATTAGCTTTGTATTTTTTTGGTGTGATTTGATTAGGTTTCTGATGTTGTGTATATGTAAAATTTGGGCTTTACCTGCACATGAAAAATTAAGCTAAATAAGTATGCTTTGCCCAATGGCTAGCATGGCAACATTAAAGGTGTGCATTTTAGATATCTTTAATGCTAAATATAGAACTGAGAATAAAGAGTTTTCTTAATGTTTGACCGATTTTATATATGATTTTTATGCTGAATTAATTGATCCATCAGGTTTCTTTTTTCCATGTTTTGTTTCTTTTATCTTTACTTCTATGAAGTGACTTATCTCATTTTTGTCTGTATCAGCTCCAAGAATTAATAATTCTCATTCCTTTGGTTGACTCAAGTAATTTGATAAGGGAAGGATGGGAATGAGAACTCGTCAAAATGCCACTGATTCACCAAAAGCGGAGGTGGGTGAGATTGACACAAGGGCTCCTTTTGAATCTGTGAAGGCTGCTGTGAGCTTATTTGGTGAAGTAGCATTTTCCACAGATAAGTTAGCTGCAAAGAAGGCAAAAACCCCTCCAACTGAGGTAATTGACTCTACATGAAGAACAGTAAAACTCATACTCTCGTTTCATTTTTTTGCTGATAATCAGTACTTTTAATTCTTGAATAATTTTCTATGAAAATCACTGGTTCATTTTGTAATGTTAGGCATTAATTTTGATTGACCAAATTCACGCACTGGTTTATATGGATGATTTTTTATTTATTTGGAAATTGAAGAGAATAATAGCATGGGAAATATGGTGCTTGGTCAACATTTACTCTAGGCAAAGTAGGGTCGCTACAAAATCTTACAATGTGCAAATGTAGTAATCTGCATATTGGTTCAAATTCAAGGTTCATCAAAGCAGAGAACACCCCTTCTAAATATATACCAAAAAATATGGGTAGGAGGAGGAACGTGGAAATGCTTGATGTGGGGAACCCCATTTTGTCCTGCATGATCATGCAAAAATAAGTTTGCAATGCCTTTGAAACAATGATCACATTTGTAAATTTTGATAATATCATGTTAATTCTCCCATTTTTATTGAACATTTGTGATATTTGTTGGATGTTTTGTGCTTTTGCTGGCCATGACATGCTCAAGTCAGCTGGAGATTTTGAATAAATTTTTATTAACATCTACTCATGCTTTTGGCATTTCTAACTCGGAATGTTTAATGTGAGGTATTTGTGTACTAAGCTATTCTCACTTGTTTAGATTTTGCCTCAAGTCTTCTTTTACAATGCCACAGAGAACATTAGCAAAGGAGACAGAACTTCATTTAGCACAAAAGGAGCTAAATAAGCTCAAGGAACAACTAAGTACTGCAGAAACAACAAAGTCTCAAGCGCTTGTTGAGTTGGATATTGCTAAAAGAACAGTAGATGAGCTAACCCAAAAGCTGAATATCATCAATGAATCCAAAGAGTCTGCATTGAAATCAACAGAAGAGGCAAAGAATCAAACCAAGCAACTTGAATTAGTGAGCTCTGGTGAACGCACTGGCCAGGATGGTTCCTGGAAACAAGAATTGAACAGTTCAAGGGAACAGTATGCTGTGGCCAATGCAGAGCTTGATGCTGCAAAGCAGGAGCTTAGACTAATGAGAAAGGACTTTGATATGTCTATTGATGCAAAAATGTTTGCCTTAAATCAAGAAACTGAAGCCAAGCATTTGATTGAAGCTAACAAAGAGAAGGTAGCTCAGTTTTCTAAGGAAATTGCAGACGCGCAAGAATCTCTCGTGCATGTTAAACTTGCTACTGAACAAGCCCAACAAGAGGAATTTAAGATTATTTCAGAGAAAGATTCTAGCCGGCAGTCTCAAAAGCAATCACTTGAAGAAACACTGCAGAAATTGACATCTCTGAAGAAAGAGTTTGATCCTGAACTCTATAACCGGCTTGAAGCAAAGCTAACGGAAACCACTGCTGAGATTGAAGGTGTTCAGAAAGAGTTAGAGTCTGGCAAGGCTTCAGATTTGGAGCACATCTCAGATGTGACCATGGAGCTTGATGGTGCTAAGGAGATGTTGCAGAAAATAGCAGAAGAAGAGAGTTCCCTTCAGAACTTGGTGGATTCTCTGAAGCTGGAATTGGAAGCTGTACAGAAGGATCATTCTGAGCTGAAACAGAAAGATGCTGAAGTTGAATCTATTATTGGGAGCCTTCATGTTAAGCTTCGAAAATGCAAAGCTGAGCTTGAGGCAGCCATGGCTACTGAATCTAAAACAACATTGGCATCAGATGAGTTGGTATCAGCTCTGCAACAGCTATCCATTGAATCTGAAAATGCCCAACGAGAAGGAGAAGCAATGTTGAAGAATGCTGAAGAGCTAAGAAATGAAGCAGATGCAGCCCATATTGCACTAGAGGATACCGAGAGGAAGCTACAGTTAGCTTTGAAGGAAGCAGAAGAGGCGAAAGCAGCAGAGGTTAAAGCACTCGATCAAATTAAGGTTCTCTCAGAGAGAACAAATGCAGCTAGAGCATCAACTTCTGATTCTGGTGCCAATATCACAATATCTGCAGAGGAATATGAATCTTTAAGCCGAAAGGTGGAGGAATCTGAGAAATTGGCTGAAATGAAGGTGGCCGCTGCCGTGGCTCAAGTGGAGGCTGTGAGGGCTAGTGAAAATGAGGCTGTCACACGATTGGAGGCGATCAGAAAGGAAACAAAAGAAGTGGAAACAGCTACAGAAGAGGCTCTTAAAAGGGCTGAAATGTCTGAGGCTGCAAAGAAGGCTGTTGAGGGAGAGTTGAGGAGGTGGCGTGAGAAGGAACAAAAGCGCGCTGCAGAGACTGCATCTCGGATACTAACTGAGACCCAGATGTCCACAGAAGCATCACCACCAAGGCCAAGGGACATTCCTATCCAGGAGAAGACTGATGAGACCCGAAAGGCCCACAAATCTCATGCCTCAAAGAAGATACTTCTGCCAAGCCTGAGTGGAATATTTCATAGGAAGAAGAGCCATTCAGACGTTGGATCACCATCCTATCTTCCCAATGAGAAGCATGTATGAAATCTTTCCGCTATAACTGCTAAATTTGATTTCTGAATGCCGACATTTACTATCTATTTTTCTTTTTTATTACAACATTAGATTTTGAGGATTAGTCCAAATCCATTGCTTTAGCTGATGACATTGCATGTTGTGATACAGTAAAATAAATGTCTGAAGAAATTATGTTAGAAACCATTTTGTAATACAATTGATTGGCTATGCAGGGCGTAGAGGTCAAGAAAGGCAAGAAAGCAATGTGGACAGGGAGTTCCGGAGCAAGCACAGTGCCTGATGGTCACCAACAATCTTTGTCAACAATCATAACCGATGAGGAAAGAGGGGCGAGGAATCCTCAGGTAATAACAAGAGCCAAAGTTTCTTCTCTGAATTTAAAGAAGGATTCATGAAAGGAAATGAAGTTAATGAGACCAAAGAATCGAAAGTAAGGTCTTGGAAGTAAACATCCAGAGGTACGATCTTTTCTGAATTTTTGTATTTGTGAAAATGGACAAAAGCTACGCGTACTCTTTTTGATGCATGGCAGCTATGATCCATCTAGTTTTCTAAGTACATATGTTAGGTGTATAATGAAAACGTAGATCTGGTTAATTTTCAAGTGGAATTGCGTTACTACCACAAAATATAGAACATGCTAATGGTGACATTTGAATCATTTTCAATGGCTACCTTTGATCTCTTTTTCGCAAGTTGCCATTAGATTATTGCCAGGGCTTTCAGCAAATGTTTCAATTGTTTGATTGGATGTCTGAGTGAATGATAGTATACCGGTTGGACAAGGACCTTACATTTGAATGGCTCTTTGGTTTTCTCTTATGATAGTGCCATCTGAATCATTTGATGGTCCAAGCCTTTGTTTCCTCCATGGTATGATGCTTTAATATAGTGCTTTCATTATGGTTGGCTTTTTATTACCTGTTTAAAGATATACAATCATGTACTCCTTCTGGGTTCTTTTTTTATCTGTCACAAATCCATGTTTCTTTTTATCTGTCATTTTCTAATATAAAAAAGTATTTATTATTATTTTATTTTTTTAAAATTATCTCTAACACTCAATTTAATTCTTTTGTTGGAAATAAATATAATAGAGAAATATAAAGATATAAATTAGGAGTAATTTTAGAAAAATAATTAATTTTTTATAAAATTTTGTGAAATAATTAAGTTTTTTTGTGCATAAGATTTGGTAAGATTCAATTAATCATGACAGATAAAAAAGATTAAATACCTTTATATGTTTATTTATTTTAGTTACATGACAATGTTGGGTCCAGTTAATAGGGTTGTCAAATGAGCCAAGCTGTAAGTCAAACTCTTGTGTTTGACTTGCTTTATTTTGTTTGATTAATAAATGACCAAATGTGAACTCTTTTTTGGTAAACTTTGATATTATATTCATGTATTGTGTTAATTTAATATTGATAAATGGTTATATATATATATATATATAAATGTAGGATGTTGTAAATTTTTTAACCTATTACATGCAATTTAATTTTTAATGGGGGATTTGGTTGGCAATATTTAACACAAATAGCTGAGCTCAAGGTTGTTCCTTTGCGCTCGAATCTAACTTAAGCCAAGCCGAACTGATCCGAGCTCGGACTTTGGCTTAGCTAAGCCAAGTCTGAAGTATAAGATTGTGTCATAATTGCATATTCATTTATTTTTGTATGAAAATAAATATTTTGAATTTAAAAGTTGAGGGTTCAAATTTGTTAATTTGTTCATATTTTAAAAAAATAAAAGTAAAAAATAAAAATAAATCTCATAAAGCAAGTTAATAAACTTGTCGTGCAAGGGATGGGACTGAGGATCAATCAATTTAATTTGTTGAATATATTGTTGCATATATATTTGCCATTTGTCATTTACTTATATGTCCAATATATATATATATATATATATTTATTTATTTATATATGTTATATAAAGTCAGCATGGGACCCTTTCAAAACTGTCTCCATAAAAAGAGTTGAATAAATATTGTTTTTTTTTAAATAATAATAAATAAATAAATGTTGTGGTTTGGAAAATGAGTATCAAATGGAACTTTATTATTATAATATTAATATTACTGTACTTTTGAAATTTTGAATCTGAGATTTTTATTATATTTTAAACTGCTGTAAAAGAACGGAGACCATATTAAATGTCATCAATTAATAAAAATGTAATAAAAAAAATTATACTCTAATATTTGTAAAATTACTCCTGCAAACTAAATAAAGAAAATTTTACATGTTTACATATATATATAATTAAAAACCAACTAATTATATATTGTTGTGTTTTTTTTTAAATAATTAATTTGACAAATAAGGGTGTAAAAAATTATTTTTTTTATAAGGATGTAAAAGTAAATTTGACTAATAAAATATTAAATATTAAATTTTAGATTTTATATGGATATAAAAGCAAAGAAATAAAAAACGCTCCTTGATCCCCATTTCATTGTTCCCTTTTTCTCTCTCTCTCTCTCTTTGCTTTGATGGAAGACCAGGTCGCCGCCGCCGCCCCCGGCACCGCCGTTGCCGGCGACGAGGCCCCGCAGCCGGCCGTCGATGTGTCCGGCGTCACAGAGGAGGATAAGGCGAAGTATGGCTTCGAGAGGGCGGAGATGGGGAAGGAGGCTTTGGCTGGAACGGTTGGAGGGTTCGATCGCCACCTCTTCTTGTGCTACAAGTCTCCAGATGTATGGCCTTCTCATCTAGAGTCCGCTGAGTCTGATCGCCTCCCCAGACACCTCGCCGCCGCTCTCAAGGCCCGCAAGGATGATATCAAGAAACGGGTCCTCTTTCTATGCTTCTAGTTTGCGTTTGATTTCCTTTTCTATTAATTTGTTTTTTTCCATTCAGTTTAAGATTGATTGAAAATCTTGATTTTGGGTGGTTTTATGAGTGTTTGATTCGTTGAAAATTCCGATATGAGTAAGAAAATGACAATCTTGATGTTCATATCATTGTTATTCTTAGCAATCTCATTGTAGTTACCTCAGTTAATCGTTTATTCAGCGTGTTCTTCTAGCTAATTAATTGAGTAGATGCTCTTGTTGTTAAGCTTGGCAAGCAGGATTCTTGTTGTTTAGCTTGGCAAGCAGGATTCTTGTTGGTCATAGTGAAGTGTTTACATGTTGGATGTTAGTTCCTTTTTTGGGATTTTATGGTGATGTTTCGGTTTTTGCTTTGATTGTTTGGTATTGTGTACTAGTTTTGGCATCTAGTTCATATTGTACATCTGATCATAGTTAGAATGCTCACTTCCTTTGATTGTGTTCACTTCTTGAGTTCTTTCTGATTTAGCTTGGTAATCAGGACCTTTGAAGGTCATAGTCAAGTGTTTTTTTTTTTGGATTTTACATAGTGATGCTTTAATTTCTGCTTCTTTTTTTTTTCTCTTTATTATTTTAGTGAGGTTCTTTCTTTCTCAATTCATCTCTTGTGTTTGTGATGATGTTTTTGTTTCGATTGATTGTTGATTTCTTTTGTTTAGCTCATTTAATTTTTTTGGTTCTGCACTATCTAAATTGAGAACTTTTCTCTTTTTGTTGTTTGTACCAAGACTCATGCTTCCATTTTTTTAATGCGAATTTGTTATATTGTGTTCAATAGATTTGAGAATGATACCAACTGAATTTTCTTGTAATAAAACTAATCTAGGATCTTACTTGATATCACTGAGTTGTTTGATTTGCTGGGCAACTACTTGATGCTTCTCTTTCTGCTTTTATTGTTCAACATATTCCTATCTTAGTTTGGATGCTTGTTATCATATCATCCATAAGAATCACGCCGAGGCTCATTTTATCACTGCATTTTCTGCAGACTCGTTTGACCATATGTGGTGGTGAGGATGGTACTGAGTCATCTAATGGAGATGTTTTGATCTTTCCAGACATGATTAGATATCGGTTAGCTAACTGAAAATCATTATCTTGTTTTTTGAAACAGAAAATATTATCATCAAGATTTTCTTACTCTGACACTGCCTGATATCTGCTTGAGGCATGCAGGGGATTGACACACTTTGATGTTGATAATTTTGTCAAAGAAGTACTTGTGAAAGACAGTGAGTGGCTTCCAGGAGCAGCTGAGAAACTTACTGGTTCATATGTTTTTGTATGCGCACATGGGAGTCGGGATAAGAGGTGTGGAGTTTGTGGACCTGCTCTTATTGAAAAATTCACTGAAGAGATAGCTTCAAGCGGTCTTCAGGGTCAAGTGTCTGTTAGCCCATGCTCGCATGTTGGCGGTCATAAGTATGCTGGAAATGTCATTATCTTCAGTCCCAATGCTGACGGAGCAGTTTCTGGTCATTGGTAAGCAGCAGAACTTGTCCGCATGGTTGGATGTAGATTTTTCACTTCATCCAATTGTGCCACTCTTTTTTTAATAAGGCAGTGTATACCAGGCACTATTAATTCATTATATTACCCAATTTATATGTTCCTGTATGGTATTGTTTGACTTTTTGGATATATGCTCCAGCTGATGACAATTTTTCATTCTGTCTTGCTAAGGTATGGATATGTAACGCCAAATGATGTATCTGTGTTGCTGGAGGAGCATATTGGCAAAGGCAAGATTGTCGACCATCTTTGGAGGTACATCTCCTTTTGTGTTTACTGTTGTTTATGCAAATGAGGTTTCTTATTGGAGGGTTTGGAAGTTTGATTTTATTCTCATTTTAAATTGAATTCATGATATGCTTTGTGCTTGTAGGACCTGTTGTCAGGTCAGAAACTTAAACTGCAGAGCATCTTATAGGGCGTATAGATATTTTGATTAGTTTATTATCTTTGTTTTGAATGTATTCATATGCTTATTGTGGTCTGCCATCACATGCCAATATGTCATGGAAAATCACTTAGACTTCTGATATTATGATAATAAGACTCTTCAGAAAAACATCATTCTTTTTGAATGAAATCATGCCAGATCATCTCTTCAGACTGATTCTTTAGTAGTAATGGAGTCTCAAGTTATCATCTTTTTGCATAGAAAAATCTTCAAAGAATTTTGTGTTAACTT
The DNA here is from genome assembly GCF_009730915.1 of Dioscorea cayenensis subsp. rotundata. Lineage (NCBI taxonomy): Eukaryota > Viridiplantae > Streptophyta > Magnoliopsida > Dioscoreales > Dioscoreaceae > Dioscorea > Dioscorea cayenensis. Next base: position 898,945 of record NC_052486.1, on the reverse strand, counting down.
CAGGGGCCAGATGGGCTTATCCGAGGAGGAACAGAAATCAGCCAAGTCCTTAAGACAACAGATGAGTAGTGGTCTTGGAGAAAAAGGTGCAGGGGAATGTTTTCAACCAACCGGGAATAGCATCGAGAATGGCACACTGAATCAAGCAGTTGGTTGCTGTCAGGGAACCAGGAATGGCTCCTGTTGCCAGGTCGAATCACGGGAAGCAAAATCAGAAAACAATCACACCGGCGAGCAGGCTAAGAAGATCCCGCAGGACAAGAACAACAAAGGTTCCTCTTCCCGGAAAATATGTTCGGTTTCCACATGGTTCGAGAACTGGGAACGCGAGGACACATATGCAACTCTCGCCGTTGTTGCTGCCGTTGCCTCAATTGCTGTTGCTTATACCTGCTTTAAGCAAATGAGATAAACAATACTTTCTTTGTTGTTTGTGACTTGCGATAATAATCTCTGCTTGTTTTAGGCAGCATCTACACATTCAATAGATAAACAAAACTGCCATGAAGTTGACTTTTACAACTAGAGTGTGCTATTATTTGTAGCAAAATGTATTCAATTTGATGATCTTTGTTCTCAAACACTTCTTTCTAATACAAGTGAATGCATAGTGCATTACCCATAATTTCACCTGTTCCTTATACATTCTGTGTACTCGAGTCACAAAATTATCAGTAGTAGTTATCTGCTATTAGAGTAATAAATACTCGCACATCGATTAGTTTTTGTATTATATAAGACGTGGTCCGTCTTATATCACTCTTGGATGCCGATAAAATCCAAGTTACATATGGTGTTAAGCTCCAATGACTGTATGTCTGTAGTTACAACCTATATAACATAACCAGTTTGATCTGTTAATCGTCGTCATGAGTTACTCCATTTTGGTCACCGATTTTGTGGAGCTCGGACTCGATGGTCTGAACAATCATCGTCCCTTCAGGATCAGGGTCGGGCACGTCGACATGAAATGAACCTAATTTGATAGGAATCTTCAAAGCTTTGTTTTGTGATTGCTGCTTCACATAGTTGTAAAGTTCTTGATGGAAGGGATGATCCAAAGAGAAGCAGTCATCAATGTCTGGAGACGAATGCCGGGATAATTTAGCAGAGCCTTCTCTTTTACAAAAATGGGGAAGGGATGCATAATCCATTATCTGAAAATGCAGTTCAACGAACAAGTAATCGATAAAATCAATGGAAAGCGCAACTGAAGATATGCAAAATGCGAGGCACATAAACATATTATCACATTCCTTGCATTTTTTTGGGGGAAATTTCTTACCTTCAGCAACTCATCTCTGCCACAACCATGCAGTACTTGAATTTTCTTTCTTGTTCTTTCTTGCAAAAGAGGCTTCACAACCTGCTCAAAGTAACATGTTTTTTTTGTTCGAAAAACATAAAGAAAACAACAGAAAAACTAGTTGTTGAATTGATGTCTTTGATGAAAAAAGGGTGATTACCTTCCAACAAGCTGAAAATATGTAAGGTGCATTGACAATATAATATATGTCAGTCTTCTCCGGATAATTTAGGTCATCGACCGTGGATATAATGGTTAGTAGCTGAAATTATTACAAATTCCAAAGGGAGAAACAATAAAACAAAATGTTAGTAGTGGTATAATCAGGTTAAGGTAAGAATGAGTTTAATTATAACTTCAGGAAATACATGAAAATAAATACTACCTTAATTTGACTAAGTGCCGAAAGCTTTAGGCCAGTCATATCTAAAACTTTCAAACAGGTACCAATGTATCGGCCATGCAGGTCTGATGTAGCAGGCTACCAATAAAATTAGCAGGTGATTGATTAGGGAAGATACCGAAAATTCTTGAAGAATAATAACCATCTGAAGACAAAAAAAGAAACTTACAAGGACTACCCGATCTCGGTACTCGTTTATCTGAATGTGAGACTGCACATAGTAATGTACCTATATATGTAACAATGAGCAATTACGGATCAATCTCAGCACAACAATACATGCCCGAAATGCTTGTAAAATTACAGTATCAAAAAATACATTTACACTTCGTTAGATACGATTAAAGTGTCAAAGCGGTTATATTCATTTTTACGTCCTCAGTTCATTATTCTCTATATTGCAATTTGTCAACACTTCAAACACATATAAGACATTGTTTTTGAACAAATAGTCAGTAAGAAAGGTTGGAAGATATGATTGATGCTTACAGATGCTCTGTCTAAAGTGCTCATTCCGACGCCAATCCCAAATACAGGCAGGCCCTGTCAAAGAGTAAAATTAAGAAGAAAAATTATTGCATTTGCATACTTACATCACAACTGATACTTAACATTTAAAGACATCTCATGAAGATCTTTTACAAACAGAATTACTAGAGTGTTTCCATAGTTCTCTCCACGTAAATGACTACGATGTCCATGACATACAGAACCTAAAAGATGCCCTATTTTTTATTCTAAAGCATTACAAACAAACTTTAGAATAGAAATATCATTTACTTGACAGCATTGAAATGAAAATTTTCATAATATACAGGAGAAACTAACCTCCCTCGAGAATCCAGACAGTCCTACCAGCTGCGAATCGCGAACATCTTTATATAAATCAATTGGTATGATAGGTTTCTGGTAGCAGAAAAAGACAAAATATATCAGCATAAACTCAACTGGCAAATCTTGGCAAGGAATTTTAGAATCAAAATTGGCATTTTCGATATAAATAGTTTATCATCCCAGTACTAAGAATCCTTGCTGGCATTATTCATATGCAACAAGAGGATTATCACAGGTAAACATATGAAACTTCAACAGAAATCAGCATTCAATAAGTGTGGATGGTTCTAAAATTGAATTCCAAATTAGCAGAGAAAGTAAACAGTTAAAAAAAACTTACAGACAAAATGTTATCGATCTCATTTTGCAACCTCCAAGTCAGGCAATCAATCAGCTGAAACAAGATCATGCAAGTAAAGGTTAAGAGAAACGAAGAGTTCGGCAATCTCAAGCAAGAGCCCTAGAAATAAAAACAAATGTTAAAGATGAAAAATAACCATTTTATGAGCTTTAGAAACACTCCAATCTCTAGCCTTGAGAAAACGCACAAATGTCTCACTTGGATGCCCTTGATGAAGAATCTGCAAATCACATAAACCCTAAAAAATGGGGCAAATTTTTACCCTAAAACAATTAATCAAAGTACTACATTAACAATAATCCACATCAAACATTCAAATCAAACTCAGAGACTGAATTCCATCACTCACACAGCATTAAATCTGTAAAAAATAAAAAATTAAACAACAAAATTCCTTCCCATCAAACCACAAGAAATCAAGACACAATCACAAAATCTATGATGAAATAGATAGAACTCCAAAACCCAATTCCAACATCCAAACCCCAAAACTCCAACTTTTAAATCAAATCAGTGTACTGCATGGATCTAAACCTCGAATGTATCCTTCAAATGCTCATCCACTGCAAAAAATCACAAAAACAAAACTAAGAACTGAAATCAGAAACAACAAACACTAATACTACCAAAAAAAGAAAGAAAAAATCAGACCTTGATCCATGAGATCATTGAGCTGCTTGATTGCTTCTTGTGAGGAATCCATGGTGGTAATTTCGGATTGAAAATTCAATGGAGATTAGGATTTCTCAGTGATGAAATTGAGGTATTTTTTTGGGGAATGTGTGCGCGCGCGTGTGAATGCATGATAGGATGATATTGGGAGGGAAAAAAATAATAATATAAATATATAAAAAAGGGATTAATTGGAAAAATAAATCAAGATTTTGCACTAACACCCCCCAAAAACTCTAGAATTAAAATAATTTATGAACATTCGTAGATAACGCAACCTCATATATATGTATATATATATTCTTTAATTAAGAGTTAAATATAAAATAAAGTAAATTTGATTCTCTAAGTAAGAAAGCTGAGTCAATGTAATAAGTATAAATGTATTATTATTATTATTATTATTATTAATTATATATGGAAAAGAATACTTTTTAGATTTAGGGACTAAAGTAAATTTTCAATTATAGTGAAGGACCAAATGTACATTTAGGAATAAAGAATGTTATGTAGAGGTTTTAAATTTTAAAAGAAAAAAAAAATAGGAGTTAAAAAGTAAAAGATAAAGTGTTATTGGGTTCATCAGATAAAAAATTATTTATTTATTATTTCAAATTTATTTGAATTTATTTTGAATAATACATAATTAGGAAGCTATATTGTCCAAAAAAACAAAAAAGATTGATAACTTATTATCTAGCTTAATCTTAAATCTTATATATATATATATATATATATATATATATATATATATATTCAGAGATGGTTCAAACTCTAAAGCTCACAAAAAAATAAAAAAGTATCGGTGTAATGATGTATTAATTTCACACATGTACATATCCCTAACTTTTCTAAATAGGAGTGTTTGTCAAGTATTAGTATATATATATATATGGATAAAGATCATCTGGGTACGTCCACAGAGACGTCCTCAGATCTCTAAAAAAATAGAGTGAAAGGGTGAGAGAGACAAACACATATTGGTTCTTGAACAGTGCAAGACCATGATACCCAAGTGATAAGGATTGTTATGGTGTTCCTATATTCTTAGTTAAAGATTTTTTTATTGCCTATTTTTTTCATTGTGTAACTATTTATAAACAAAAGTATTACTGTCCATAGAATAGTTTCCAACTGTTGGTTTGAAATCCAACACTCTTGATAAATGTTCATAGATTTGAAATATATATATTATATATATGACACTTTTGCATGCATCAAAATTTTTGTTTAACCCCTGAAATTTAAAATAGTTATATAAAATCCCCTGATTATAATCAAGATTCGTTGTTCACTTGCTTTAAATAAGGATTGGTTCTTATTTTGGAATAAGTTCAAGTTGGTTTTTCATCTTTATATTTTCTAAAATATTCCTCCAACAAAAGAGAAAGCAACTAAAAGTTTCTCAAACTAAAAGTCAACTTAGTTTGACACAAAGTAGATATATTGATTTTTTTACATGATATTAAAAATTATACATACAATATAATTATATATATATATATATATATATACACACATAGTTTTATTAATTTCTTTTTTAGCAATTCAATGCATCATCTTAAATTTTTTTCCTTAAATATAAGTGCATATCATTTTAACTAATTCATTAATTAGTAGTAGAGCAGACCGTGATTTAGCTCAAATCTCTGAATAAATGAGAATTGTTACAATTTGAACTAAACCGGAATATTAAATCTTGCAAGTTAAGCTTGAATTGGAATTGTAGGTTCCGGTTCTGTTTTTAATTTTTTAAATAAAAATTATATAACATATAATGTAATAATTTTTTTGATACACTTTGATTACCCAGAATCGAACATGATGGTTCCGGTGGATACTGTGGTAAGATAAGTTACTCAATAACTCACTCAAAGATTGGACACGCACATAATTAAGCAAGAGAAAAGAGACACACAAGTTGGTAACCCAGTTCGGCACAACCTTACCTGCATCTGGGGGGCCAAGCCCCAAAAAATAATCCACTAAAAGATGTTATAGAATAAAGAGTACAACACTCCCTTACTCTTTCAAGACAAAGAATACCCTCTTGAGATTGACCGATGCCCACTCTCCTCGACCCTCACCGAAGGGTCTTCTCACTTCATGGCACATCCTAAATCTTCAACATGATATATTATATAGACGTATCGACGTCCAAATAAACCTTTCTCTTTTAGAATTCTCCACGGCTTCCTAACTTGGACACTTTCCAAAATTAGATGTTGCAACACCCAATTGCAACATGACCCATCTTACTGAACATGACTGAGTTCCAGTTGCACCCGAATCTGCGACCTTCAACCTTCCCAATTCCTTCAGTCCACCTCGTAGAAGTTGACTCGACCCGAGCTCCTCCTGCCTACAGCTGCTTCTTTCCTCACGTCATTTCAGGAAGGTCTCCTCTCCCGAATCAAATCTGCGATCTTCAATCATCCATGCTTGGATCTTCAAATCTTCAATCAAATCTCAAGTCATCTTCAATAAATCTCCCATGTGTGATTTGTCTCCTTAAATAGCTCCGCCCATAATTAGCTCTTAAATCTTCTTTCAAATTGTGTTGCTAAATATGGTCTTAATAATCTCATTGGCTTGTCCTTGCCTAACTTAATCTGTATCTTCAAATAACTCTACACCAAACTAGGCTTTGTGTCTTCTAATAGCTTCACACTAAACTAAGTTCCATACAATTTTCATGATCTTAAACACTTGCCAATGATAGAATATTCCTCCCCCTCTTTAAAATAGATTTTTTCAAAAAGGAGTTCTATCAAAGATATGATTTATCATCCCGGATCTTACCAAGGATAGATAAACATACTTTAAATTAAATTTTTCCTTCTTGAAAAGATCCTTTTAACTTGATGCTTTTTCCAAAAATAGTTGATCAACACATGACTTCATTGAGAGGAATATCTTTTAAACATCATCTTCATCATGATCTTCTAATCCTTGTAGCTTCACATATCATGACATCAATATTTTGCCACATTATCATTTTAGTGATTACTTCTTTAGTTGAGTCATCATTCTCACGTCACTTTTCACTTGTCATATCACTACTTGGCTTATCAAATAATGTCATTCCACGTCGTCAGACCTAACAGAGCAGTTTTGAACTAAACCAAACCGGAACCACATTGAAACTGAAACTAAAACCTTAAAGCTACGATTTGATTTCCATATCCAAACTATGATCTTGTATAATTAAGAGAAAAAAACTAATGAACTCAATAAATAAATAAATAAATTTATAAAAAGCCACTGCAAGTCAAGGAGATGATTGTAAATAAAAATAATACATAAATAGATGGCAATTGTTGGACCATCCTTTTCATGAAGTAAAGTGTAATGAAAAAAGAGATGAAAAGCAATGTTTTGTACAAAGCTAGCTCAATGCCAAGTCACAAATGCCAAAATCTTTAATTGATAAGAAAGTGATGTCAAATTGTCAAATGTGTCAATATATAAATAGCATATTCCCATCATTTCCTTTTTATTGTTTAAAAGATTAATTGATCCTTCACTCACTCATGCGCCACCGAAAGCTTGTTGAATTATGGAGGTTGAAATCTTATCTACATTTCCATCTTTCAATCTATCAACACTTGATATAAAGGCAAAGATCTTATGCTATTAATTGGATTTCATTGTTTTCTTTTGCATTTATGTAATTAGAAATAGCATTTATTCCATTATTCTTTATAACAAAATTTTAGTATTGCTTTTTGTTTTTCCTTCTTTTCTTTTTGTTTTTTTATAATTCTTTTAATCAATCTTTGTAGTGAACAAAAATATATTACCTAGAGTTAAGCAAATTAAATTTACAGCCAAACATGAGACAATGACAGTAGCATGAAATTGAGTAGCTTGAGTTTGAAAATATTTATTTGAGTTAAACTCAATTTAGATGATAATTACATACAATATAAAGTATAATATAATATAATAGTATTATATATTTATAAATATATAATAAATATATTTGTATAATTCAAGTGCTAAATTAAGCTTTATTTAATTTTAACTTGAAACTTTTACTGTAATTTAATTTTATATTCAAAAACTAAAATTCAGCTCATTTCAAATTGAAATCTTATTTAAACTCAAGCAGTTAAAAATAGCGTAATTAATTAAAAATTTTAAATAAGACTTAAACAATAATTGCATTATAGTAATATCAAATATTAAAAAGAATTATAATAGTAATTTTTTTCAAAAATAAGTATTTGTGTGTAATTGAAAATGCTATCATTTTATTTTCACTATTATGATTATGTCATCATGAAACCATGATAAAAGGTCGAAGTGACTACTAAATAAAAATTATGGAATAAGTCATATGAACAAGTGGTTCATGCTTTTCTTTGAAACAAAGGCTTGGCATAAATATTATTATGTCATCATGATGCTTAACTTTTCAATTTGTGTGCATCCAAGTTAAGGATCAATTAAAGTTTTGAGAAATTCGCTTAGCTTTCATTTCCAAGGACCTTGTGGGATGAGGGGCTTTTTGTTTAAAAAAAAAAACATAACTTTCTCTTAATGTCACATGCTCGCCAAGTGCCGACCGAGTTTAAGTTGTGGTATAATTTTCATTATTTTTTCAAAGTTGTTACCAATAAAATTATTTAATCACTTTGTTATTTTATAATTTAACTCTCTTTAGCTTGTTTATTTATTTATTTTGATAAATATGGATAAATCATGTGTAAAGAACGGGACACACACACGAGAAACGCTCTCACTCTGCAAGGTTCAAGCTTTCCTCTTGGTGGAATATAAACACTATATACAGGGAGATTAGTGTTAATAGACCAAATAGTAATAAACTATATTTTGCTTCTATAAGCATTTTCGCTTATTTTATTGTTTATTGTTAAAATAAACAATAAAAATCCTTCTCACCTGAGTGAGCTTGATTATGTCTTTTGATTTCACACTACATGCTTGAATCTTACAATTTAGTGACTTTACTTGGATATATGGTTTTTATCAAGTCCTTAATTAAAACAATCGGTAATGATCCTTTTGAATGAGTTTATGGCCATTCTTCCTTCCAACTTTAATGTCTTTTTTTTTTCACACCGCATGCATGAATATCACAATTTAGTGAATTTACTTCTTAATCTTTTGGTTTTCCCTTTTTGGGGCTAATTAAATGAACAAGAGCCTTTGCTATACAATTTTTATTAGGTCCTGACCTAATATAGTCGGTAATGGTCCTTTTGAATGAGTTTATAATAGAACTTCCTTCCAACTTTAACATTTTTTCTTTTCTCACCACATGCATGTATCTCAAATTTTGGTGAATTTCCTTATTAATCTTTTCTTCTTTTCTTTTTGGGGCTAATTAATTGAACAAGAGCATTTGCTATAAGGTTTTTATCAAGTCCTTACCTAATACAATTAGTAATGGTCCTTCTGAATGACTATGGCTGCACTTCCTTCCAACTTTAATGTTGTCAATTTTGTTTTTCGGCTTGGTACATTAGCAACTTGGTTGGTCCCCCCAAACTTTTATGCCATGACCAAATCAAACTCCTAAAAGTCGTCTTGTTAATGTGCTTGTTTAAGACATATAGTTTATTCAGAATTTCCCAATTGCTAATTTAGAAGCTGCCTTGTTTGACTTCCAGTTCTAACTTACACTTTCAGACTTTTCAGTTATTGTGCATGAAAAGTCAATTTCGGTTTATAGATAGTAGAGCTATGAAAAGGAGAAGATAATAGTAAACGAGACTTAAGTTACCATAATCTTAAACAAGCTCATCTAGGGTTCATATAAGGTTATCGTGTGGGTTGACGAGGTTATTGAGTTAGGGTGTGCAATTGCTGAGCTTGCCCTAATTCTAACTCAAGCTAATTTGTTCCATAATGAATGAGATGTTTAAGTTAACTTGTTGGGGCAAAATAATAATAATAATAATAATAATAATAATAATAATAATAATAATAATAATAATAATAAAATGATAATTTTTTAAACAGCTAGATTAATGATCTATATTTTGAAGGGGGAAAAATAGTTATAGTATATATACATTAGTACTACTTAACTTGAAAGTATATATATATATATATATACTCTTCCGTTGGTTTTAATTGTCACATCTAAGTTTTGCATAAATATAAAGACTATCATTAAAGCTTCTAGAATCTAAAAATAATTATAACATAACAATTTTACTATTATTAAAATTATTTATTTTTATTAATTTGCACACTCTGTCTCCATATGAGGAAAACTTTTAAATTGAAAAAAAAAAGTTGACCAAGTGACAAATAATTTGAAACAAGATTTTTTCCCCAAAATTTACAATTAATATGTACCGAAGAGAGTATATTATATATAAGCATTTAATAATAAATATAGTGGGTGATGATTATGAATATTAATATAAGTAATCAATTGGTCTATTTGTGTTTGATTAATATAGTGGACCTTTAAATCACCACCTTAATGTTGTGATGCCATGACAATTCATACATTTTAAAAGACCAATAAGGTTGTCTTAAAAGTTCTAAGCCTATCTAATGCCCATTAAGCACTCTACTAAACACTTTAAGCTTTTAAGCATAAAATAACTACTTTAAAAAAATATATATCATTTGTAATCTATATATTTTTACTCTCTTCCAACTTTAATTGGATATTTTTAAATAAATATAAAAATATGATCAAATAATAACAAATTTCATGGATAAATAAATAGTATGAACAAATAATAACAAATTTCATATATATATATATATATATTATGGGTTCTCATCATCTGGGGACGTCCGTAGATTTTGAATACACGAATGCCTCCAAAGGTCATTTGGATTATCATCCAACGGCCCTTGCATCCCCTCCCCTTCTCCCATTGACCTCATCCTTCCTCTCTGTTATTTTTCATCATCTACAGACATTAGCTGATGATATTTAGTATATTAATATTAATCTCAAAGTACTCATTTTTATTATTTAAAAATAATAGGATTTTTCTTATATTATATATTAGTTTAAAAATTTTATTGTTCTTTCTACTCTTAAGGACTTGATCTCAAATTTGCATCATCTTTTAATTACAAAATTATAAATAATCTTTATAAAATAATACACACTTAAAGTTTTTTTTTGTGTATCAACTTCATTTTCCTTGAAAATCATATTTTATTTATATTCTGATAAGAAAATATTTAATTTTATTTATTTACTCTAATAATTAAAAATTAACTTAAAACATCATTAGTTTATTTCTTATATTTTTATTAATTCCTTACTTTTTATTAATTTCAATAATATTTAATTTACTAAAAATCAAAGCACATGATAACTAGATCTACCCAAAGGCCACATTAAAAATAAGATAGTTTGGACAAAAAAAATATTAGGCCCATGTTTCATGCTTTGAACAAAGAAAAAAAAGTTTGCTAATGATATAAAAATAAAATAAATAAAATTATGATTTATAATTATTTATAAAAAATAAACAATATATTTGTATGTATTAATTTTAACTTGTAAATTCTAGCAGATTTTTTTTTTTAATGAAAACTCATTTCAATCTAATTTGTTAGTGATTTATTTTGTTTTAAAGTTTAAACTTTATTTATATATACTCATAAGCCTGAAATTTTGGTTCAAATTTGACTTAATTATCATATATAAATGAACTTGATAAACAATATTTATCATAATTAACAAATACACTAGATATAAAATTATAAGTTTAAAAATTAAAACTACTGATAAATTTAATGGATAGTCATTCCATGAATATAAAATTTGTAGCCAATATTTAGATTCAAAACTAAGAATTAAAAGTACATATGAATAAATAAAACACTTACACTCTCTAAATTCACATTACTTTTGACAGGAATAAATTAAAAACTTGAACAGTGTTCAGAAGAACAACCAAAAGAAACTGAAATTCTGATGATCATCTGCACAATTCAGATTATTTACTGCTTGATTCATCAACCAGATTTTGACAGTAAAAACTAGAACTTTGCTCAGAAAAAGAACAGCAAGGCCTAAAAGAAACCAAACTCTAGATAATTATCTGCACATTTCTGATCATTGGTAGATTGAGTCTTGCCACTGCTTGATGCAGCTGAGGCCTGACATTTTTCGATATCGACAAGTCTTGGAATCTCCGGCGGACTAGCGCATCGAATCAATGCCCAATTCACACCTTCAAAAAAGACATGCTGTTTTATTTCAGTTGCGCCGCGCTTATAAGCAAGTCGGCTTTGAGGCTCCTTCACTAGTAATCCTCTGATGAGGTCTTTCGCGGCAAAGCTCACAGTCGGAGACTCAGGGAAACGTAATGGCTGGCCGACGACATTGAAGAGTGTCACTCTGTTACCTGAACCTCTAAAAGGAGTTCTTCCGAATAGAAGTTCGTATAAGAATATACCGAAAGTCCACCAATCAACAGCGCTACCGTGGCCCTCACCTTTAATGATTTCGGGAGCTAAGTACTCGTGAGTGCCGACAAATGACATGGACCGAGCATCTGTAGGTTCTGCAATGAGTTCTGGCAGCGGCATTACTTGGTTGCCGACTTCGGGTTTTGGTTTCCTTTGCTTTTTTGATTTGGACAGGAAAATGCGCGGCGAGAAACATGTTGTAGGTACAACGCAGGATGGCTGGATGCATGATGGCTCAATGCAGGCAGGTTGGACAAAGTAGACGGGGTTGTTCTTCCGGTTAGGATCAGAGTCGGAGTTTGTGGATTTTATGAGTGTGGGATTAACTGAACAGCGAAGGGAGAGATCGAAGTCGGAGAGCATGATATGACCGTCTTCTCTGACAAGGACATTTTCTGGCTTGAGATCGCGATAGATTATGCCGAGCATGTGCAAGTACTCCAATGCCAGTAGAACTTCAGCTACATAGAACCTGCATTGGTTTATAAGAGATGACACTCATTGATGTTACGATACAAAAGTATGTAAACAGCATCATCCAAATATATCTAGAATGTGAGCAAGTGAAGAAGCAATTGGTCTTCCTTGAATTGTGAATTTAATACAAAGGATAGCATTCAATCGAAACCGAGCATTGATGGGATAAAAGAGTGTGGAAGTGAATGCTTTATGAATAAACATAAGCTCATCTAATTGTGAATTTAACACAAAGGATAGCAATTGGTGGTAACTAAAAACACCAAACTAAGGCATATCCTATGCAAAGCAGTACTACAAGGGAAAGAGAGTTTAAGCATTTTCGACGCAAAATAATACAGTGCTTGAAAAGATCATCAATGCATAGAAAAGTTGAAAGGATATAAGTTCATACCTCACAGATTGTTCTGAAAAATGTTTCCCCGGTTGTCTCTGTCGAAGTGTGTGCAGATCTCCTCCGGGGCAATACTCCATCACCAAGCACAAAAACTTATCGGTTTCAAAGTGAGTATACAATGTTGGAAGGAATGGATGATCAAGGCATTCCAATATCTCTCTTTCAGTCTGAGCTCTAACCAGTTTTTTTCGACTTGCTAGGGAATTCTTGTCCATAACCTTCATAGCAAAATAACATCTAGTCCCACTCAATTCAGATAAATACACACTGCCAATATCACCACTACCTAACTTCTTGAGAAGCCTAAAATGGCTCAAACTCGGCACCCCATCCCTGGCCCTGAACCGTTGAATTGCCTCCCATCTTATATCATTTGCCTTATGAGGCTTGCTCAAATTGTTACTAACACTGCTACAAGTACTCACATCACTAACATCGCTGCTTGCGCTTGCCCTGCACATACTACTCTTACCACTCTCGACAAAGTCCGCTTGCCCGTTAATCTTAGCACAATCATTCATCTCTGTCACCATGTCATTATCATCAATGAGCTTAGACGAACCCAAACTATCCTTGGCACAGCTCTGATCTGAATTCTTCTTCTCTTGATCCAATTGCGAAGAATCTCCTTGCTGTGAAAGCTTGGGCAATGTTCTCAGTGTCATAGGATCTAATTTGTTCGGCTTCGGCTTTGATTGATGTTGCTTGAAAGCCATTGTTCCAATGCATGTCACTTGCCCCACATTTTCTGCAAAACATATAAGCAAGGAGTCCTTGCAATTTTAGTCAAAAGAAGTAATTAATAAGATAATTCTCAGAGACACAACAATTCACATCAGGAAATCAACAGGACAATTCAATTAGAATCATATTCTAAGAATTTCAACATTTCTATCAGAGAAAGCCTTGAAACTAAGATCAAATTATGCAGCAAAAACACATACAACACTGGAAAAAAAAAGAAATGCATAGATTATATACAAACACAACAAGATCCAACCTTTTCCACAAACAAATTAAGAAGCAACACTCCCAAAACCTGCGGAGAATGGCAAGACCTTTATTGGAAGAAAACCAGCTTCAATGAAAGATATTGCGTCCAAGAGAACCAAATGCCAACAAAGAAAAATTCCAGAGAGCAACTAATAAATCAAAGATGGGATATGACACCAACCACATGAACTTCCTATCTTTCAGCAAGAAACAGTAATAAAAATCCAACCTTTGCAATAAAAAAAAAAGGGGAAAACTTTTGCACCAACAAACAGAAAGAGAACACATTGAAAGACTTCCAAAACACCATGATTGAATGCTTGCTCCCATTAGATCTCCCAACCACAACCATGAGAACCCCACCATAGATCCAAGAAAAGTTTATAACTAAATAAATAACAGTAAATATACAAGAAAGTGCATGAAATAGATAAGAAAGAGGAAGAGATGCAGAAAAAGAAGCTGAATTGGTGGACCAAAAGGATACCTTGTTGTTAAAGATCACAGCTTTAAGGTGTCTCCTTCCTTTCATATTTTATATGCACATGTCTATGCATTCAAGAGGAGGAATGGAGTGCTTCTCTGTAGCAAAGTGGAGGGGATGAAGTGTTTGTTTCAAAAAAATAAAAACAAAAATTGAAGTTGAGGTGGTGGACCAAAATTGAAGCTGAAAAAAGTAATTTGCTTTTTCAATCAATTATTTCCTGCTTTTTGGGTTTCCTGGTCCCAAAACTCATGAATCATGAACCTGGTACTTTTTCAGTGATGACAATTCATTTAACAATTAACACTCTTTAATATTTGTGATGGAAATAAATAAATCACCATCACAAACAGTTACTAAAACAGACAGCTAAGTTTCATGGGAAAATATGAACAATAATATGTGTGTGTAATTCATCTACATTTATTGTTATAAACAATATATTTTTATTTTCATTTCTATCTCTAACATTAACGTCTGCCATAATAAAGCACATATTTAAAAATTTCAGAGTTTGTTAAAAAAACCTTTGGCGGATATTTTTAATATAAAAACTAAAATTTATTTTCTTTCAACAAACAAACCACCCTCACATGCCCATATTATTTATTTCTAGACCATACATTAAAAGAAAATTGAGCCTTCAACAATAACTAATAAAAACACTTGAAAAAAAAAAAAATACAGCCACTAGATAATATAGTGGAAATTATCATGAATGATGGATGAGTGGTATAAGATCAAATCTCTGTGTAGCAGTACTATACAGTACAAACACACTATAGAGATATTATAAAAATACTGTATCAATATTATTCATCCACAGTTTATAAAGTACCCTGTGGGAGTAGTCTTATTCTTTAGCTCTTAAAGATGACAAGAGAACACGTATATAATAGGCTCTAATTATCTCAGCCTATATAATAAATTTTTAAGAAATCGTTAAGCCAAAATAATTGATGCATCATTTTACATATCTGCCTTTTTTGCTTTTGGTAAATTATATATATAAATATATTCACTTTATTTATATTTTTTAAAAAGTATAAAAATAATAAAAAATGCAATGAAATGATTCCTTGCCACATGAGAATTCGCGTGTATCTAGAACATTACATTTTGTGTGGGAAGGAATCACACTTTTGATAATTTTGCACTATTAGCATATAATATATAATTTTTGTATATTATAATAATGTTTATTTATATATTATATTGCACATTAGGAGATTTTTTTACTTAGGAGAGGACACATGAAGTGGCATGTCATAGGTTGTTTGCCGGCCAAGAAGCCCACACAGTTGGCAACCTAACAACACTTCAGCATTTGCCCATTCTATCAATACTTAGCCAATGGTCTATTAGTTTAATTTTTTAAATCTTTTCCAATAGTTGGTCACGGCAAAAAACCATATATATATATATATATACATGAATGTAAAGTTTTCTTGTCAACCGTTGAATAGCCTAATGGTATGACATCAAAGTGTAAGGGGAGGTCATGGGTTCAAATCTCTCTCCCAACAGATACTGTTCCCCATACTATTCATACACTATACATCTGGGTTCCAATACTTATTTAGTACTGTTTATATTCATAAAAAATGACGCTTGATCGTCTATTATTAAAAAAAAAAATTTCTCTTCATCCTTTACAAATTTTAAATTCTTATGCACCTACAGGATGATAGTTAACTGTGAATTACTGCATTTGATCACCAAGTTGTAATGAAAAAAAGCATTAAATTGTTATAGGGAGATATAAATTTTAACCCTCAATTAAATGCTCAAATATTTTGATTATCTTAATTTTTTTTATTGAGTATAAATATAACAATTATGCTAATAAATTTATTTTATAAATAATTCTATACCAAAAACTTGTTTATAACAAAAAGTAAGCCTATAGCATACCAACTCAGAAATGAAACATAAAATATTTAGTCTAGTATATGTAAAGGGTAGACAGACATTCTATGATATTTATTAATTTTTTATAACAATATTTTCTAATGTTATGTAAAAAAAATAACATTTTTCAGATTTTTAAATTTTAAATTATATTTAAAAAACCAAAAAATTTAGCAGGCCAGCCAGTTCATGGTGCGCCACTGCCTATATCTTTGTAAAGATTCTTCTTTGGTGTACATAGGGGTGTATTTGAAATTTGGCCGTTCAGTGAGTAGCTCGGTGTTCGGCTCGATAAAGGCTCGTTCGTGTTTAACTTTCATATTAGTAAGCGAGCAAGCTGAACATCATTTTCAAGTTTCGATTAATAAACAGCAAGCTTGAGCAACCAAAAAGCTCGGCTCTGTTTTGCTCATGAACAACTCGTGACTCAGCTCATGAACAAGTTCGTTTATAAGCTCGATTGTGAGCTCGCTTTATATATATATATATATATATATTACATTATATATATGTATATGTATATGTATATTAAGGTGTATATGTGACTATGTCATTGTTGTCAATTTGAGTTATACATATAGGGTTATAAACTACTATTCAAAGGCTAAGCTCATTAAAAGCTCAGGTCAACTAGTTCATTAAGTTAAATGAGCTCATAAGATAAACGAGCCAAGCTTGAACACCACCAAACTCGGCTCATTAAATCTTGTGAAGAACTCGTTTATTATATAATTAAAAGTTCGTTTATAGTATCATTTACAATTTTATTTGTAACAATCATTAATATAATCAAACTCAAATCGAGTTGAGTCACACTTGATAATGATTCATTAAATAAGTTTACTAAATAAAAAAATAAAATATAAAAAAAATAGTCAAGTCTTAATCAAGTTAACTAGCTAAGTCTAAGCTTCGAATTTTCTTAACAAGTTGAGCTCGAGAATGAAGCTCGAAAGAAGCTCGATTAGAGCTCGAGCTCGGTTAAAATAGTAACGAGCCAAGCTTAAACATAAAAAATGAAACTCAAAAAAAGCTAGGCTCGAGTTCAAGCTCGATTAAATAGTAACGATCCAAGCTTGAATAAGGCAAAGCTCGGCTCGGCTCGGCTCGTTTACAACCCTAGGTGTACATCTATATCCCTGAAAAGTTCTATAATATATTTATAAAATTATATATATATATATATATGCCTCACAAATTACTTTCTTTTGTCTATGTATCCAAGAACAAACTGAAGGATTTCAGACCTAATAGACTCAAACAGGCTACTCAGGGTTGTTCCAAGGCATGAACGCCTCTGACTCTGAGGCATACATAGTAGGGTGGTGGGGGTTTTTTGGTTGATCTATGGAAGCAAGCCTTCATAGTTGGACATTTTGGACCATGGATAACATTAGTATAGAAAGGGAATTGACTTATGCTTGTAAAGTATGAAAGCTTGAAGCCTCGATGCTAAAAATAGATTTTAGTTAAGTGCTTTATTAGGGAGCACTATCTTTGATGTGATGATGATTGCATGGGTTAGAGCTGAACATCTTCAATTGGTTCAATTTATTAAAAAAAAAAAACATGGTTTTTCTTTTTTTTTAATTTTTTAAATAGAATCACTAACACCGGTCAATTGGTACTTGAATCCACTTGAGGTTTTTTCGCAGTTGGCGAGAGATTGATCCAGCAGCAGTATGAGAGCACAAATAGATGAAAGTACTAACTCTCTATCTATACATGTCTTTGGCTTTTTTTACACAAAGGAGACACGCTTGTATTTAAACTAAATTACAAATTGGTATTTTATTAATTCATGCTTTAAAACAAGACTTGGTTATTATGATTGGTTTGATTTTTTATTTCAAAACTCAAAACCTAATCTTGATTATTGAAAAAATGAAAAATAAATATGGAACTTGATTAAAATTTCTTTTATAGAAAAAAGAGCAAATTATTTTAGTTGCAATCATAATCTAAACACCCATGGCCCATTCAAAAGTGGTTTTGTTTATTAGAAGAGGTTTTATTTTCATTTTTCTCTTTCAATTTTCTCTACTGTTTATTTTTTTATTTATGTAAAAAATTTTCCCTTCTTTGCTGTTGCAACCATGCGGAGTTGCGTTTCAACCAAACTATGCATTAAGTATTTGCATTGATTGTTATTCAATAAATTACTAAGAGAGATTGACAAGAAAATTTCATGTTCCTCTGTTTTGTATTTTGTGTATCACTTCTTGTGGTTCACCCTTTGTATCTTGTCGCGTTATCTTAATCTATTGTGGTTTTATCCACTTTTTCAAAATAATAAAAAAATTCATGTTTGAAAAGAAAAATATCTAAAAATTTAAAATCACATGACCAGCTATAAAAATTAAGTTTTTACTATTAAAACAAGAAGAATAAATATACATTCATAAAATATGTCAGCTCCCCATATCTATGAAATATTCAGTGGCAACTAAAAATTCAGTATAAGTTTTTACTAATTTAGTCACAAATAATTAATTATGATTTACTCAAATATTTAATTAGGTCCCTCATATAGTGCTCAGACCCAAACAATCAGGGATAATCTAAACTAGTAATCATTTTAAAAGAATTAATTAACTAATTAATTAATATAAATAAACATTCACTGTCTCCTAAATTAGTTTTTTAAATATAAATATTAATTAAACAAAAAATTTGACAGCCTAGCAAGCCCATGTTGTTACCCAATTATATGAGATGCATGCAGTGAAGAGTAAAGAAAGAAAAGCATCAGAATAATGCAAATGAGCCTCTCAGGAACTTACCTTGTCCTTTGGCAGGATGTAGCTCAACATTGCAAAGCCAAAGTCTGATACAGAAGAGCATGTACGTTATTGTTATTCCAGCAGATGAATGTGAAACGCATCATCAGACAAACAAACATGGAAGGACTAAATCAGAGACCAAAAAAGTACCAGGTCTAAACTTAATCACAACAAAGAACAACATTCCTCCAGGTTTATGAATAATAACCACTGTTAATCCATCAAATTAACTGTGTACTCCTCGCCGCATGGACACTTAACAGCATGAGATATGGCCTGTATGAAAAAGGAAATGAAACAATAATAATAGTAGTTGTGTTATCACAATCATACCGATAATTTATTTATAAATGTGAATGTCTTGTCACCTTCAATTGATTAATCTGAGCCTGAAGTGAGTGCAGGTATTCTGTTTCTCCAGCTTTATCAGCTAACAAAGCTTTGTGTTCTTCTTCCAAGGATTTCATGTCCATTTCTTTTACTTCCAGCTATACACATTCAGATGAGCAGAATGTGGAAGTCTTAGAAGCATAACATTTAAAAAGAGAAAAGATGTATAAAATACTTCTTCAGATTTAGTGTTGAACTCACTGGAACAGTGTTTAGTTTATTGATGAATTGTTCAAATTGCTGCTTGGACTGGCAAAGAGCATAAAATCAATTTGGTTATGTGCACATGATACTTGGATTGACAAGACTAGATTATAGAAAACTTTTACCTTGTTACTTGCCAGTTCAATTTCAGATTTCTTTGCTTTTAATTCATCTAGTTCAGCCTTCGCACGTTCCATTTGAACCAACAGATCATTGTAATTTTCACTTATCTCTTCTCCCTGTTATTTTAGGTATGATGAATTCACCGAGTGGTTTATAACATGGACATGAAAGTAACTCAAATTTCCAAACCATGTCGTCCAGTTTCACACTAGTGGCAAGCGTCATATTGATTGGGCTACCTGCAAAACAAAGATGGCAGGCAAGGAAAAGTAGATCTTTCAATAAATCCAAGTGAAGATCTAAATAAAAATTATATTGTAGAGAAGGGGGACTGCTCATGATTATTTCTAGGAAGTACTACACCTTCAGTGCATTCCATTTCCTTTTCGGTTGCATCCTCTACCTATACCAAAAGCATTTTTCTGTCAGAAGCCAAGATGGCAAACTTAATAAACAACCAAAGAAAAAAAAAAGGGGAAACTGAGATTCCAACTACTGTACTTCTTAAAGAAAGTTTTTCAACCGAAAATCAAGCTGTCAAATCCTATTGTCATTCCTTCCAATGAACTTTTGTTTTAACTGTGACGCCTCTTGAACTTAATGCAAACATGCTTCGCCAGTCAAGAGAAGTTTACCAGAAAGTGTGCAAACAAAAGTTATAAAATGCTTGAAGCTGCAGCATTCTATGTATGCTTACCAATTGGGTAATTGAAATTTTATGCTTATGGAACCAGTCCTGCATCCAAAAGTACCTATATAATTTTTCATTTAATGTGAATAAGTCAAGAGGTCATAAAATGGAGAACATCCTAACCTGTCGCTCCTGTTGTTTGGCATCTAAATCCTCAAAGGTTTTTGTGTAATAATTCCTGTTTATAGCAGAAGACAGAAAATGAAATATGTCACTGGCAATATAAGAGTAACTCCCGTGATGAATACCTTTTCTCTTCAAATTTTGCTGCAACGCAAAGCTTTTCTTGTTGAAGAAGCTCCAACGTCTGTCATTATATAATTCAAAAATGAATAACAAGATGGTATAGCATGAAATCGCAGCATTTCTTAATCCCAAACTGGATACATGAACATAGACCCATCACAATTTAAATGTAAATAAACACATCATGAAGGATTGGATAGGTGAGAAGAAACATGAATTCCCTGGCATTAGCACTTAAGAATCTTTTTCAAGACCTTACTAGGCTAATCCTTAGTACTGCCCCACTTTTTATGGCATGAGTCTCTCCTCTTAGCAGAACCAAGAAAAAGAAGTCAACCATCTCTAATGGCTTGCTGGATAAAAATTATGTCAGCTCAGTGTAGTTCAGTTTGTCACTTTCCTGATAAAGGAGGGGCCATTTTCCTCTTAAGACTACAACCCACATAAAAAAGCTACCAAGGAAGGATCTTATGCAAGTATATGTTCGATTTCACATTTTAATAACCCCCATAGAGTACATGATAAGTTACTATGGCTATCCAGTTATCCATTGCTTTTAGATAAAGTCAGGGAATTGATCTAAAAAAGTACACTTGCTCCGGTGGCAGTAGTCCAGCTAATAAATGAATTGGACTGCTAGAAACCATAACACAAATAAGAAAAGTATATGAGGCAAGAATTTCTAAAAACAAATGTACACTGAGAATCAAGCGGCATCTGATTCATTTGATGCTGCACAAGCAAAACTTTTCTAAATATCAGCATTACCAAAAGTCATGCAAGAAGGAAAGGTAAAATATGATGTGACCTGTGAAAGGGTGGACAATTCAGTTTCCAATGACCTTATCTTCTCCTCCCTCTTAACCAGTTGAAAGCATAGTTGTTCTTTGGCTCTGACCAGCTCCTCAGCCTCCTCGCTCAATCGCTTTGTTTCCAATTTCACTGCAAACAACACCACCATCTCCAGCATAATTTCTCAATGAAAGACAACCAAATTTACCATTCAAGAATAAATTAAAAGTGAACTCATTAAGTAAATTCTGAAAAAAAAAAAAACTGATTTAATATGACAAATTCAAAGACTTTTTCATTATTAGTTCTCGATGTTCAACACCATATTCCTAATTTCAGAACCTCCAAAAGGGGTACGATCCTCATTTCACCAGCCATTTCCCGCCCTAATTCGAATTCAAAGAAGATGAAAGACTGGCAAATTCGAACGCAAAATTCAGGTTTACCAACGTATTTCCCGGTTGAGAGGGAGAGATATGCGATTTCTTAGAGAATGTGCTGAGATCGAGAAACCAAAGGCTCGGAATGCACACCAAATCTCAAATCCGCAAAGAATAGAGAAATATATATATATATATATATATATATATATATATCAGAGAAATAGAGAGAAAAAGAGAGACCGAGCTCGAGATCCTTCTCCATGGCATCAATGGCGGTCATCTGCATCTGCTCCTGCACCGATCTCTTCGCCGCCTCCTCCTCAATGTCTATAGCTCAGCAGAAACCCAAAAAAACACAAAAATCACCTCAAAATCCAGAGCAAAAAAATAGAAAAACAGCTCTAGATCACAGGAAACGCAAAAGCACAAAAATCTCCATAAAATCCAGAGAAAAAAAAAAGGAGAAATCACACCATTCATCTGCGATCTCAAGCTCCTCATGTTCTTCAAGTACTCCTCCATCTCCATCTCCATCCTTCGAATTTCGCCGATCGATCTCCGATCTCCGATGAAAATCTCGATTCCTTGAGAAACAAGAAAGACGATGAGATTTGAAAACCCCGCGCGCGCACAAAGCACTTGTTCCTTATTTATAGGATCATTAACGGGTCGGATTCCATCCGGATCTTTGCAATCCAGATCCGATATCAATTACAAAGGGATTTTCAATACTCAAAATTTTCATTTGGTCCCTGTAGTAAAAAAACAACTGAAAGTAAAAATTTGTTTATGGTTTAGAAACTACTTATAGATTCAAGCATTTACATTTATTTTGTTATTATTATTATTATTATTATTATTAATAAAAAGAGACAAGTTTTTGGTTAAGTTAGTTAAGGGACATTCGCGGAGTTATGCTTCACATCCCTTCACCCGTTTGGATTATTATGGTCAGTACAGAGAGTCCAAATTCTCACAAAGTTAATATTTTTACGTGGATTTTAAATTTATACCAGATTCTCCCTCCACCAAAAGACCTAGTTAATACCACTAGCATATTTATTTTTTTGGTTTGTGATAAATTATAATTTTTTTTGTCTCAAT
This sequence comes from Dioscorea cayenensis subsp. rotundata, assembly GCF_009730915.1. NCBI lineage: Eukaryota > Viridiplantae > Streptophyta > Magnoliopsida > Dioscoreales > Dioscoreaceae > Dioscorea > Dioscorea cayenensis. Next base: position 875,967 of record NC_052486.1, on the reverse strand, counting down.
AATTTAAATATATATATATTCAACAGGCACTATTATGTCAATAGTATTTCGGTGTACTATTTATAAGCACAATAAAAAAATGGGATGCACACTGCACAGTATTTAAATCTAAATCATCCCATCAGTACAGTAACTAAAACAATCTCAACCGTCCAACCCCGTTTCTACTAGACCTACAGAAACCAAAAACCTAAAAACTAAACCCAAACTAAACTAATCAACCCACCCCTAACCCAAAATTTACCCCATATATATATTTGATTTTTTTTTTTCAAAAAAATAAATTAACCATCTAAGACAAATTAATTAGGGGGAAAGAAAACACAAACAAAGTTACAAACAAAGAAACATATTAACCGGCTAAGGATAACAAGTTAAAATACAACGCACCCATAAGCAGTAATTATGATTAAACATCTCTACACTAGAAAAATGAGAAAGAATGGGGGATAAGTCTATATATAAATGTAAAAACTACGGGGAAAAAAACAAAGCTTCGAGATGTTGATAGTTGTATAAAGTCATCTTTTTATAGTCACTTTATCGACAAGGTTTTAAGGTGCATCAAATGACTTCTTAGTTCCACGGGGTCTACCTTAACCCTAAAGTGATCTAACACTCGGGATAATGAGGACATGTACCCAAAGTGATATATCAGGATTGATAATAAATTCGATTTTTTTTTTTCAAAGATGTGTTTTGATTTCCATTTATTAAAAATAAAAAATAAATAAATGACTCTTGTTAATATAATGTGATCTAAAGACAAAGTTTGTTAGAATAATCGGTACGTGCACGATTTGTGAAAAAAATAGAATAATTATTCTTGTTTTAATTTGTATGTTTGGATGGAAAATAGTAAAAAAGAAACATCAAATTATGAATGTAAATATTAAAAAATAAAAAGAAAAAAACAAGCTTTCTATTTCTCCATTGCTTTCTCCACACCATTTCTTCTATTCTTTTTATTTTTGGCATTTCATGTTCATTCACATGCATGCACATTAATATTGCCAAAATACTACCACTCATAACAAATTTGTTTATATCTTTGGCTCTTATTTTCAACTAACTTGTGCTATTATTTATATTTTTATATATTACCAATCTGGCACATTAATTATTCATTAAATATTCGTATAATTACCAAAATCCATGTGAACAATGATTCCAAACCAAATAAATAGTAATAATTTAGTTTCTGATTCATAAGAATCAAAACTAATGCCAAAGCATTAAAAATTTTAAATTTATATATTATATACTATATATAATTAATAATCACCAAATTTATTGGTCCTATGTATAGCACATTAGCACTATATAAACCATAATGTTTCAAAATGTCTACATAAAATTCAAGTTCTTCTTCATGAACAATGGGTCTTCCTTCTTCTAATATTGATGAAGTTAATGGCCATTTCTCTCCAAAGAAAATTACAGGTGCTCTCTTAATTTCTTTCTGTCTCTCTATATAGTTTATAATTATATATATTTCATGTATCTCTTGATTTAATTTTGCATGGATTGGTTTGAGTGTTTTTACTTTGTTTTTGTTAGAAACTTTGATTTTGATTTCAAGTTTTGTTCATTGAGAAGCGCATGTAACATATTGTATAACTTCTCTATAATTATATATATATATATATTTCATGCATCTTTAGATTTAATTTTTCATGGACTGGTTTGAGTTTTTTTTTTACTTTGTTTTTGTTAGAAACTATGATTTTGATTTCAATTTTTGTTCACTGAAAAGAGCATGAAATATATTGTATAATTTCTCTCTGCTCTCTTTATAGTTCATAATTATATATATATATTTCATCCATCTTTAGATTTAATTTTGCATGGATTGGTTTGAGTTGTTTTTTTTTTGTTTTTGTTGGAAAATATGATTTTTGATTTCAAGTTTTGTTCATTGAGAAGAGCATGAAATCTTGTATGATTTTCATGCATCTTTGAACTTGTTTTGCGCATGGATTTGTCTGAGTTTTAACTGTTGTTTTTTTTTCTTTTTTTTAAGCAATGATTTATTTAATGTTTGTTTTTGTTATTTTAGTTTCATTTATTCTTAATCTTTTACTTTAATTTCAAAGTTCCATTTTCTTCAGAAAACAATCAAATCAAACATTAGATTGAACATTAGATTGGTAGATTTATTTGGTTCTTATTAGAAACTATGATTTATTAAATATTTACATATTTTTTAATGTTTAATCTTTAAATAAAACATAATTAATGTGCCAACAACTTCACAATTTAGTAGCATTAGATCACATGTAGAAAGTGTGGTGCTTTTATCGAGAAAACAAATTCGAACCTCAACTCACATAAAGAGAGGGCACAAATGAGTTGAGGCATTAACACTTCACCTGTGCACATCCCTGACATGACTTTGTTCATATTATAAAAAAAAAACATAATTAATGATTTTCAAACCAAATTTCTCATGTATTCAACACCTTCCTATCTAACATTCACAAAACTTGGGCCAAAACAAAGCTTGTTCCACTTTCACAAGTTAATGATAACAAGTTAACAACAAACATGCATGCAATATCATCAAAAGCAAAAAATAAAATCCAAACTTATAGTTCAGAAAAAGATATATATATATATATATATATATATATATATATATATATGAACAATTTATTACTGGTATAAAAAAAATTATTAGAAAGAGCATGCATGCTTTATTTATTCATTGTAAAACCGAATCCCAACAAGTTACAGAGTTTACTAATAATGTAGACTTTGGAGAATAAGACAACATGATATAAACTTCTTAATTAATCCTCTCATGGATTAGTCTTAATAGTCACAGGAAACAATAACTTTTTTTGACAGTAAACAAGAATCTGAGATCTTGAATATTTGGTAGTATAAAAAAATTATTCAAAAGAACAAGTGTGCTTTGATCATTCGTCAGAAAATCGAATCTTGACAAGTTACAGAGTTTACAATTGATGCAACACTGAATGAACTTGTTAATTCTGCATGTTGGAGTAGAACAAAATGTTTAGCTACTTGTAATTGAATCTTCAAAAGCTGAAACTTTGACTCGAAAATGTTGATTGCAGATGAAGTTAATGATAGTCCAATCGAGCAAGTCCGACTCACTGTACCGATCACCGATGATCCCACAATACCATGCTTGACATTCAGAACATGGGCCCTCGGGCTCTCGTCGTGTGTGCTCTTATCATTTGTGAACCAGTTCTTCGTCTACCGAACAAACCCAATTGGCATATCATCAGTCTGTGCGCAGATTGTCACTCTTCCTCTTGGCAAACTGATGGCTGCAACTCTTCCCAAAAAGGTCTTCCATGTTCCGATGACAAACTGGTCTTTTTCACTGAACCCGGGTCCTTTCACCTTAAAAGAACATGTGCTCATCACAATATTCGCCAATGCCGGAGCCGCTGGACCTTATGCCGTTAACATTATCACAATAGTTAAGGCCTTCTATGGCCGAGGCATCAACGCAATGGCAGCAATGTTGCTAGCTCAAACAACACAAGTGAGTTCTTTTTTTGTTTCTGCAAGCAATGCAGGTCATCAATGGCAATGTGCTTATAAATTTGATCGGAAAATTTTCAGTTGCTCGGTTATGGCTGGGCTGGTTTGTTCCGGAAGTACCTTGTTGATTCTCCTTACATGTGGTGGCCGGGAATTCTTGTTCAAGTGTCACTCTTCAGGTAAACAACATCAACATCTTTCCTCAATTGACATACGAAACAAAGCTCAATTGGCAAAGAACTTAGTATCACTAATGAAACTGAGATGCAGAGCATTGCATGAAGATGAGAAGCGGCCAAAGGGAGGTCTATCAAGGATGCAGTTTTTCTTGATAGTTTTCATCTCCAGTTTCGCATACTACATCATCCCCAATTATTTCTTCCCATCACTATCTGCCCTCTCTTTCGTTTGCTGGATATGGAAGGACTCAGTGACAGCACAGCAGATTGGCTCTGGACTTAAAGGACTAGGAATTGGTTCCTTCGGTCTTGACTGGGCCACTGTGGCTGCCTTCCTCGGAAGTCCACTTGCAACACCGGCATTCTCCATTTTCAACACTCTTGTCGGTTTCATCATCACCGTATACGTGTTACTACCCATCACTTACTGGACAAATGCATACAATGCCAAGCGCTTCCCCTTGATAACTGCAGATGTCTTTGACTCTGATGGAAAGCACTACAACATTTCAAGGATCCTCGATCCAAAGACATTCAGCATCAATTACGACGAATATGATAATTATAGCAAGATCAATCTCAGCGTCTTCTTCACATATACTTATGGGTTGAGTTTTGCCACCCTCATGGCTTCCCTTACACATGCATTCCTCTTCTACGGCAAGTACGCAAAGTTGCTTATTTTATCTTATCTTTCATTGTTTTTGGATAAAAAAAAAGTATTGGCATAATCCAAAACTTGATATTATGTCAGGAATACCTGGGAGATGTGGCGCAAGGCTGAAAAATCTACTAGCAATAAGTTTGCAGATGTCCACACAAGAATCATGAAAAAGAACTACCGCCCTGTACCTCAATGGTGGTTCGGCATACTCTTGCTCATAGTTCTGGGTCTCTCCATGTTTACCTGTGAAGGTTTCCATAAACAACTGCAGCTCCCGTTTTGGGGGATCTTGCTTGCTTGTGCAATGGCAATGATTTTCATGCTGCCTGTAGGAGTGCTGCTTGCAACAACTAACCAGGTCAGTAGTTAGTGGAAAAAAAGAAATCAACTGGTGTATGTTTTTTCAATAATGTCATCTAAACAGAGATAACATATTGAACATTTTAAACATATAATGACCAAAATGAACTAATGGTGCATTCAAAGTTGTATTATATACTACAAGATTATCACAATCTAAAACAGAGCTATATTGCATTTAAATGATGCAGGGACCTGGGCTAAACGTCATAACAGAGCTGGTTATTGGATATCTATACCCTGGGAAGCCTTTAGCCAATGTGACATTCAAAACCTACGGATATATCAGCATGTCTCAAGCTCTAACATTTCTCACAGACTTTAAACTGGGACACTACATGAAAATCCCACCAAAATCCATGTTCCTTGTTCAGGTACTCACTACTCCAACAATGCTAAGGTTATAGTACTTATTTGCAAGATTTGCTGATATTAGTTTTACTCACAGTTAGTAGGAACAGTAGTGTCATCCTCGATCTATTTTGGCACGGCTTGGTGGCTCCTAACCTCTATCAAAGACATATGCAACATCGATCTACTCCCCGACGATAGCCCATGGACTTGCCCTGGTGACGATGTATTCTACAATGCATCGATCATTTGGGGAGTGGTTGGTCCTCGTCGCATGTTTGGTCCCCTTGGCCTATACTCCAAAATGAATTGGTTCTTCGTCATTGGTCTTCTTGCTCCTGTACCAGTATGGTTGCTCACAAGAGCATTTCCAGAGAAGAAATGGATTCGGCTCATCAACATGCCTATTGTCCTGAGCGGAGCAGGGTCGATGCCAGTAGCCAAGACAGTGCATTACATATCTTGGTTCACTGTAGGTATTGCCTTCAACTTCTTTGTGTACCGACGGTACAAGGCCTGGTGGGCAAGGCATAACTATGTGCTTTCGGCCGCCTTGGATGCCGGAGTTGCCTTCATGGGAGTTGCTACCTACTTCGCCCTGCAAAACTACAACATCTATGGTATGGAATGGTGGGGAGCTGAAGCTAGTGACCACTGCCCTTTGGCTAAATGCCCTACAGCTCCAGGAGTAGTTGCCAAAGGTTGTCCAGTTTTTTGAAAAATTTTCTTCAGAAACGAAGAAAAAAATTTCAGACTTGGGTTTTGTTATCGTGTTTGCCGAGAAAGTAAACATTCATTCTTCACTTTCTTCACCAAATGCAAAGATAAATGTCAGAAATGTCTCAAATTTGTTGTTATTCTACAAGTTTTTCATTACCTTCCACTTTCTTTTCTTCAAATGGACATCCAAGTTAACTCTAAACAAAAGTTTATGCTGTATAAAACCAGAAATTGAGATAGATCACCAACTTTTCACTGGCAATGGAATCAATAATTCAATCAGAAAATTTTAATAAAAAAATCCACAATAATTTCACTAAAAAAAAAAAGCCTTTTTCATTTGTAGTCTTTGAATTTAAACAAAAATTTAATGTTGTATAATATGAGAAAAGAGATAAGCTTCCACTTCCAATGGAATCAATCAATTCAATAATTCAAAAAAAAAAAAAAATCATATTTTTGTGCAAGCTAAGACTGTAAACTCAACAAATGTAAGACAAACATCCGAAACAAGAAGGAATAAATTCTCAGAAATCCAGCAATCAAAACACCAAAAATAAGGGTTTCAAAAACAAAAATTCAGCACTCAATATGAAACCTAATTCACAGAACGATAACACCGAATCATCACTTCGAATATGGATCAAAACACTCGAAATACAGAATATGATAAGTTAATCGAATCAAAAGAACAATTAATGGGAGAAAAAGTGTGATTTTCTTACCATATATCGCAAACACTGAGGAGAAGAGAAAGCTTCGAAAAATCGCTTCTTCGAAGACGATAAAAGCCTGGTTTGGGTTAGTTTTAAAAAAAAGTGTTTTTTTTTAAGTTGTAGAAGCATTTATTTTAAAATTACTTTTGAGAGTAAGTTAAGTGCTTTTTAGTGTTTTATGTTTAGGTAAGCTAATGTAAAAGTACTTATATATATGTGAAGTTGTTTGGATATGGATTTTTAAAAAGGCTTTTAAGGTGTCAAATTACTAAAGTGGGCATTTATTGAGTTATTTTTATACATTACTATTAATAGTGATTATTAAAATATTAATGATAATAATAATAACTTAATGTATTATAATTATAATTATTATTATAACTTAATGTATTGTAATTATAATTAAAATTAAAATTAAAATTATTATTAATTATTATAACTTAATGTGTTATGATTATAATAATTATTATTATTACTAATAATAATTATTATTATTATAACGTAATGTATTAATAATAATAATAATTATTATTATTATTATAGAATTATTATTATTATAGTCAAGTTTTTTTGTTGTTTAATAAGCTAGGACTAAGGGTATTAGTTTGTTTAATTGTTGAGGGATGAAAGCGGTAATTTACTAAAACCCAAAAAGCGAAATTTTTAAAAGTCTTTTTTAAAAGACCTCTTTACTCAACTTTTTGAAAAAGGTGAGTTTGAGACTTTTTAATGAACCCAGCTTTTACGAGAAGGTATACTAAACATCTTTTCTTACGTCCAAAAAGTCTTTAACTTATGAAAATAGTCTTTTGAACTGAAAAAGCTCAATCCAAACACCCCAAAAATGGCTCCTTTTTTTTCTCCTTCGAGGATTAATGGGTGCTTGGTCACTTTGGATAACACGTGCCTCAGTAAACTTTAAGATCCGTGCATCATATCTATTCACACATATCCCAAGATTTCATTCATCTAATTTTTGAATATATATATATATATATATATATATGAGTAATGCTATATAGAACGAAGCAATCACATGAACCAGCCACACAACTGACGTGGCTGGTGATGTGACTGACAAGCAATCACACGAATCAGCCACACAACTGACGTGGCTAGTGATGTGACTGACGATGTTCTATATAGCATTACTCTATATATATATATATGAAATTTATCAACTACGAACATTTTAGTAGAATGTCCTCGGACAAATAAAAGAGAGTGATGGAGAGATATAGACATAAATTAATATATCAACAATAATAAAAACTATATATCTCATTTTTCACTGTTAATAGCATTATGGAGAATACTGGTGAAAAACAAGTGAAATGATTTATAGTCGTTAGATTTAAATTCAACGGTTAAAATACATCTTCAGTAAAATTGAATTTTATGGACATTAGTAGAAGATGAGTTTTAAGGCTTTGGAAAAATCTTGAGATTTTTAAACAAGTATATATATCTCATATTAATTACTTGTACAATTTTTTTTGTTCTTCTCACTTAAATACCTTGAAAATTCTAAAAATATAAATTTATTTTAGAAAACTTATAAACTCAAAAAAATAAAAAATCATGTGGAGTAAAAATGTTGCTTTTATAAACTAGACATAGACATAAAGTACTACATATTGATAGATAGATATTTATATAAATAAATGATATTAAAAAGACTTCATTTATTTTATCATTTATCATTAAATGATAATAGGTATTTAATTGGAATAATATGTGCATTATTTCTTATAATAATTATTTACCAAATTATTTCATATAAAAAATAATATTAATATTAATATTAAAAAAATATAAATATACATAAAAGAATCTCAAATTTTCAAAAATATATCTATATATAACAAGTTTAAAATTTAAAAAAAATAATGTAAGAATTGTATCACCATCAACCACATCAAAATAAATAATTTCACTAAACACAAAAACCAAACCTTATCAATGAAAAAGAAATGCATTTATTATTTCTGATGTCTAAATCAGAAACAGAAAGCAAACTGATACAAACACAAATTTATTGGTACAACATCAAACATGTGCTTCATTTCTGCTGCATTTGCAGACAAAAATGAATTACAGGAAATACAAATTTTCATTTCTGCAGCATTTGCAGAGAAAGATGAATAACAGAAAAACAACATCAGTTATTTTACATCAAAAGATCATGTTCTTAAGAGCTCAACAATGTTAAATACATTACTTGTGTAGTAATTTGGATAAATGTCATTCGAAGGATCCTGCAAAGCTGATAAAGTAGTAACACCTGCATTTGTCACGATACAAACATTACCGAAACTATAAGATTGTCCGGTTTGCAGTAAAGTTTTGTTCTCGCATTTGTTCGAATGAATAAAATTGATTAAATTTCTGAAGGTAGAAACACACCTGAAAGAACAAGAAGAGTTTTGCAACCAGCATTTTGACCAAATAATATATCGGTGTTCAATCTATCACCCACCATGCACATTTTTGCGGGGTTAATTTGAAATCTGCAACATGTTTTTTGAACCGAAATATGTTACAGTTGTTCAATGAGAAAATGCGGTTAAAACACTTGTGCAACACATATGGAAAACGTAAAATGGTAATACATGTGACATACCTTTCGACCAAAATGTCCATGATGAAGGATGATGGTTTTCCAACAACAATAGGTTCTTTTTCAGTTGATGCGCATAATGAGGAAATTGTGCATCCTGCACCTGCGTCACCAATAAATAATTTGTATGGAGCAGGGGACCTATGGCCTTGATAATAATAATTCACATTCAGAAGAAAAGAAGTGGTACATTGATAATCTGAACATTGTTCCAAGTTTGCTAATAAATGTCCAGCAGCATCAGTGGCAATAAATAGGCAGTCAGGATTCTCGCGGATACATAGAGTTGCATACCTGCATTAAATTAAAAAAAAAAGCCGATAATGTACAAACATTCTATTGTAAGTGGATAATGCACATAAGCAGTGTGTGTATTTGTGTGTGAAAATAGCTCACTGGAGCTTGTGGTGATTTATATGCTTGTCAAGTCCGACTACAACTGCTCCAATCTGCAAAAAGTAAAATTAAAAGAAAATTTTTGTGTAAGACACAAAGTGCAAATTACTTCTAAATCATAATAAAATATTCTTCCTTGATGTTTACATGAATAAAAACATTATTCTCAATCTAAAAGGTAAAATTGGAGAGGATTTATGCAATTGTGCATCACATACGCTTTTATCACATTCTGTTAGGAGGCTCAAATCTAGTTCCATGTTCTTCCCGCCTTCCTGTACAAATATCAATGTATTAATTAAATATCAACCAACTAAAACCTGTATTGTTTGGCTTTTCTTTCTTCGGTACATGATAATAGAAACAAAATCCTCTTGTGCAGTGCCCTCACAGAGTTAAAACAAATTTGATGCTAAACTCATACAGAAAAAAAAAACAGTAAATAGCCGAAAAATTCCTTTTCTATATAAAGCAACAACAAAAATATGATTTATAAAGCTATAAATAAATGATACGAAGAGGAAGTATTCCTTTCAGGCTTGGGCATGGTACAAATTTGTATAAAAAGTCTGTTGCAACATGAATTATGAAGCTAGAAACAAAGTTGCAAAGAAGGTGAAGTATGCCTTACAGGACCACCAAGACATGCATAACCAGCAAGATTCATTTCTTCTAGTATGCCTTCTGCACCGACAACATAAGCCTGCAGCAGAAACAGCTATGACTTCCTAGGCCATTAAAATCCACAACAAGTGCTATACATCCATGTTAGATCAGTTAAAAATGGCATTGCCATTGTGCACTGTAGTGTTTTGAGAAGACAAACAAAATGCATCCTGCAACGCATCTTATGTTTCATTTACAACGAGAGAATGTTAAGAGCTAACATACACCTTGCCTTCAATGACTTGGGTAAATCGGCCACATGAAGAAATTATCAAGACGAGTGCTAAATTAATGATCCTTATAATCAGGATATTAAAGCCAATATATCAAACAAATCATAATCCCCCAGGAAGACATTTCATTTAAAAGATGGTTACTTTGCTTCTATCTCCATTTATCGTTCATATCTAGGTGTTTAGTTCTTTATATCTTGGTGTTTACATTTTACAGCCTAGTATTTAGTTGATCAAGCTATTTGCTTCAAGTTTTACAGCCAATGGCTGAGAGTTTCTACCCAGGTTTTTAGCTCTTTAAATCCCAATGTTCACATTATACAGCCTAGTGTTTAGTTTCTCAAGCCACTAGCTTAGATTTCTATAGCCAGCTTCTTGGAGTAACTACCAAGGTGATTGATTCTTTAAATTATGGTGCTTATATTCTACAGTTTATTGGAGTAACTAATAGTCTCACATTGGTTAATTTAATAAATATGAACTTGAATAAATAAACCTAGGTCTCTCATCCTATTAGCTAAAGCTCTGGAGTCGAATTGGACCTAGATAACATGTTTGGTTTACATTCAACATGGTATTAGAGTTTAGATTGTTTGGTTTGTTTGTAACATGACTAGTTAAAATAAACTGGCAAGTATCTAGGGAGCATTAGAGTAACTATTAGTTCCACATTAGTTAATTCGGTAAATATAAATTTAAATATATAAATCCAAATCTTTCATCCTTTTAGCTTAAATTGTTAGGTTGAATCAAGTCCATATATCATGTTTGGTCTGCATCTAATACAACCTAGCATTTCGTTGCTCAAGCCATTTGCTTAAATTTGCATAGCCAATTGCTTGGAGTTTCTATGCATGTGTTCAATTCTTTGAATGATGGTGTTTACATTCTACAACTAGTGTTTAGATGCTCAAGCCATTTGCTTAAATTTTTTTTATACCCAGTTGCTTGGAGTTTCTATCCAAGTGTTTAGTTCTATATATCTTGGTGTTTATATTCACAGCCTACTGATTAGATGCTAGCTCAAACCATTTTCTTTTATTTCTATGGCCAGTTGCTTTTAGTTTCTTCCTGGGTGTATAACATTTTACATTTTGTTGTTTATATTCTACAATCTTGTGTTTAGTTGCTCAAGCCATTTGCTTAAATTTCTATAACCAATTGCTTAGAGTTTTTATCCTGTGTTTAGTTCTTTACATCATGATGTTTGCATTCTACAACCTAGTGTATAGATACTCGATCCACTTAATTAGATTCCTATAGCCAGAGATGTTGAGTTCCTATTCAGATGTTCAGTTGATTACTTCCCAGTGTTCAAACTCTACAGCCTGATGTTTACATGCTGTTATTTGTTTATTTTTATAACCAGCTGATTGAAGTTTCTATCCAAGTGTTTAGTTGTTTATATCCTCCTGTTCAAATTTTGCATTCAACTAAATAGAAGAAGAAAACATGAGTACTAAGGCTTTGGAATGTTTTTAAAGAAGATGGCAACAAGCCACTTGAAAAAAAGCTAGTATAGAAAAAGTACTCAGAAAAATGAAAAGGACAATAGAGTCTTTTCCAAAGACATTTTCTAGCTGCCGTCCTTAGATTGATTTGCTTTTGGGGAAGAGCTACCGGAGTAGCTAAAAGATTGATTTGCTTTTAAAAGAGAGGGACTTATAAGGTACCTCAAAAATGAAAGGACCTAGAGGTCACTTGAAAATAGGCCAAGGAGCTTGTGGTCCTTAACATAGTCGAAAATGATTAATCACTAAATGAAAATATTAAATAAAAAAGCAGTTGCCACTTTGCCAGCTTAAGCAATCTCAATTCATTAAAAGGACAAATCAGAGAAAGAACATATCCACCGTAATTTATTGAAATATGTGACCTTTTTATTCTGTGGGAAATTGTTCAGCTTCAAGAACATTGCTGCAGCAAATGACGATGAAAAGATGTCATCCTACAAACACATTTGGATAATTTCATGATTGAATAAGGTTTGGTTATCTCAAACTTTAAAACACTATGATAAACAGCTTCAGTAACAAATGATTGGTCAAAATAAGTCACCTTGCAAACATCAAGCCCAAGTGTATGGAACTTTTTCACATACTGATTCCTTGATTTACTTGCATTATTTGTCACAAACAAGAGCTTCTTCCCCTAGGATTAACCAAGAAGTGTTCCCAAACTTCAATTTAACTGGGAAGAATTACTGTTACCCAAAACATTTAAGTTGTGACATGGAAAAGAAATCAAAACAAATTAAATCATCAGAGTTCAACATCCAATGTCTCACTTATTCTCCAAACCAACATAAATTAGCTAAAAAAAAAAAGGGTCTTGTCATTGCTCGAAAAAATCACTTTCAGAACATTTGCAAGTAAAACCATGAATCAATGCATCATTTTGTCTACTGTTACAGCTAAAATCCAATCATTGAAACACACATCACACAGAAAGCGCTATAAACTTCAATTTTTATGAATTCAAACTAAAAAAAGAGGCTTAGAAATTAAAGAAAACTAGTTGATAAAACATTTAAAATAGAAATCCTCTAAAATACAAACCTCATATGAACAAAACATCAAGTTATTAAGAATTAGACAAACTACAAACTTTAGAAAACCTAATCATTTAACAACAATAAACAACAAGAAATCAAACAACAAACACACAAAAAAATAAACAAAATCAGAGATTGTAATCCAATACCAAAGACCGAAGAGTCTGCAAAACTTCAGGAACACCATCGATGAGCTTGTGACCAGTCCAAATAACTCCTGAAAACATTAAACCCAAAAGAAAAACAGAAGAAAAACATTGAAAAACAAAAGAAACAAACAAAAACAAGAAACGGGGAAATCGAATGAGACACACGCACCATCGCAGTCGAAGAGGAAGGCATCGACTGAGTCGATGAGAGATCGAGCCGTCCGAGAGGAGAGGGCTTCGAACGATGGCGAGCTCGGAGCTCCATTGGCTGCCATGGTTGATGATGGTTCCAAGCTCTTGGTTTTTGGATTTCCAAAACTGGGTTTTTTTTATAGGCGCTAGAAGAGCTTTGATTTGACTGATTAAACAAAAGGAGAACCGGGAAACGGGGAGTGTTTTTCTCGTTTCTCATTTTTTGGGAAACGATTTGGGAAACTTTGGTTTTATTTTTATAGTTGTTTATTCTTGGTGAAATTAGGAATAATCCACTAACAATTACTATTCATTTATATACAGTATCTAATAATATCTAGTATTTAGTAGTAGTTGAAGTACAGTGACTAACACTAAACTTTTTACTCCCTTGCTTTAAAATCAAATTTCACTTCAGTCCCTCCATTATAAGGAAAGTGTTCACATTTTTTTCCCGTCTTTCTTAACTATATAAATAGAGTGCGTCATATAGGTAAAATCGAGGGACGACCCACAATGGTTGTTAGATTTATATCTAATGATCACTAGTCATTTGTATATAGTATTCAATAATATATAATATTTAATTATAGTTGAAGTACAGAGACTAATGCTAACTCTGTACTCACTTGCTTTAAAATCGAATTTCACTTCAGTCCCTCCATTACAAGGAAAGTGTTCACATTTTTTTTTCGTCTTTCTTAATTATATAAGTAGAGCGCGTCATGTAGGTTAAATCTAGGGACGACCCACAATGGTTGTCAGATTTATATCTAACAATCACTATTTATTCATATACAATATCCAATAATATCTAGTATTTAATAATAGCTGAAGTACAGTGACTAACACTAACTCTATACTCGCTTGCTTTAAAATCAAATTTCACTTCAGTCCCTCCATTACAAGGAAAGTGTTCACATTTTTTCCGACTTTCTTAATTATATAAATAGAGCGCATCATGTAGGTTAAATCTAGGGACGATCCACAATGGTTGTTAGATTTATATCTAATGACCACTATTTATTTATATACAGTATTCAATAATATCTAGTATTTAATAGTAGTTGAAGTACAGTGACTCTGCACTCCCTTGCTTTAAAATCAAATTTCACTTCAGTCCCTCCATTACAAGGAAATTGTTCACATTTTTTTCGTCTTTCTTAATTATATAAATAAATCATGTCATGTAGGTAAAACTTGGGGACAACCCACAATGATTGTTAGATTTATATCTAATGATCACTATTAATTCATATACAGTATCCAATAATATCTAGTGTTTAATAGTAACTACAGTGACTAACACTAACTTTGTATGCCACCTTTTATAAATACAAAGTGTTAGATCATTATTCAGTAGTTACCATCAAATATTCTTAGATTTGAAAAAGCTAAAAAAGTACTTAGAAAATATTTACATTTATATAAATATGTTTTATTTGACATAAATATATTTATTTCGTTCTTTAGTTTTATATATATATATATATATATATATATATATATATATATATATATATATATATATATATTTTTAATCATTGACTCACTTTGGACGAGGTAAGATAATAGAGAGCATATAATACAGCGGGTGTTTTTTTTTAACATAAAAATTTAAACTTGAAACAACTTAATTAATTGACCTAAACCTCTACCACTTAAACTAACTCTCATTTTAATTAATTGATCTAAACTTCTACCTCTTAAACTAACTCTCATTCACTTTATATTCACTAATGAATGAAGGATATAAATATATTTATTTTGGTAATCAAACTATTTAGTATCTCAACTCAATTAAAAACTATATATACGGAGGAAATGATAAAATAAGCAATTTTGTTTAGAACATGGTATATAATTAAATTAAATTAAAAATTTGAATTTCGATTCAATTTCATTTAAAATACCTGAATCTTGATCTGGTGGACTCCGATTATGTGAAAACTATTACGGAATCAAAATGTGGCTTATTCTTAACTATGACTTTATAAATTTTATTATTTTTATTATATAATTTAGCGATAGGTATCTAAAGTTATAATTAAAATCATTATAAAAAGTTTTATTATTTACTAATTGACTAATAATAATTTATCTGTACATATTATACCAACAATAACTTTTGTGAATTTTTGAATATACAAAAAAAAATCATTTATTGAGAGAGGTCTAAGGCCTATTCTTTCTTAGGATTTTCAGTCTTTTACAAGCTGGTGGTGGGTAAAAAATATTATTATTATTATTATTTTTTATTTTAGTTTGGAAAAAAATAAATGTTTTTTTAAGGAAATTTTTTGAATTATTTTTAAAACTTCATAAAGGTCTTTGTTTATTCTAGGAAATTTCTTGTTTTATTTTTAAAAAACCTCTTGGGAAACGGTTTGGGAAACGGTGCAAGTATATTTCTAGGAAGTTTCTTGCATTATTTTATTTATTTTTTATTTTTAAAAAAAGAAACTCTTTGAAAACGGGTCCAAGTTTTTTCCACGTTTATTCCTTCCATGAAAGTTCGTCATGAAAAAAACACATGACTAGACCTGTCTCTATCTTTGATAAGATCGATTTGGGATAAAACCCTATCCTTTTCTAATTATCAAATAACTAATTAATAAATACATTAAATATAATTAATTCATAATTTTTTTTAAAAAAAAATGATACAAACTTCTACCGAATGACGTGGATTCGTAACTTGTCAACCACATCCTCATACATCATTATTTTTTTTATATAAACTTTAAAACCTTAAAAAAATTTAAAAAAAAAATTATAAAACTATATCTAAAATCATAAACCCAAATATTACAAAATTCTATATCCTAAAAATCTAAAAATTTAAACCCTAAATAATAAATACTAAACCCTAAACCCTAAACCTTAAATCCTAAGCCCTAAACCAAATCACAAACCCCTTGCGAGGGTTTGTGATTTTCAGTTTATGATTTAGGGAGAAGTTTTCGATTTATCATTTACGATTAAATTTTTAAATTTAAAATTTAGATAATAAAGAGAAACTAATATTTAAAAAAAAATAAAGAAAGAATAACGTAGATACATGTCAACTCGACATCCACATTATTCAAAAAACCTATTCGAAAAATATATTCAGTAAAAATATCATTACTCTATTAAAATTAATCAAATATTTTCCAAACCATTAATAAAAAAACAAAATTTTCATAATACAGTGATTTCTCACTTTAATAGTGGTTTAAGCAGTAAGAAACCCCTGGAATGGTTCCAATATAAATCTTGTGTGAGAGGAACTGTATAAATCTTTGATAATTTGCAATAAAAATATTAATAAAAAGAATTATAAATCTACATTTCTCAAAAAACAGTAAAAATATAATAACAATAACAATAAATTATAAAAATTCCAATAATTGAGACACTTGTCTCTTATTTGTAATTAAAAAAAACTACTAAAAAGAACCATAAATCCACATTTCTCAAAAAACAATAAAAATATAATAACAATAAATTATAAAATACCAATAATTGAGACACTTGTCTCTTATTTGTAATTATAAAAAAAAACTACTAAAAAGAACCATAAATTCACATTTCTTAAAAAACAATAAAAATATAATAACAATAACAATAAATTATAATATACCAATAATTGAGATTAGTATGAAAATTTAATTTTTAAATATTATTTTAAAATGTTAAAACTATAATGTATGTAACTTTTTTTTAATTATGAAATGAAAAACAATAATAAATCTTCGATTATAATTGTTAACTATAAACCCAATGGACCAAATATTTTTTCAAATAATATACACTGGGTCCCAACATGAATCCCTTGCTAGAGGTGATGTATAAGTTTTTCATATATCAACACCATAAATGAGACGTTTGTTTCTTATTTATAATAAAAAATTAATAAAAAGAACCATAAATCCATATTTCTCAAAAAATAATAAAAATATAATAAACATAACAATAAATTATAAATTACCAATAATTGAGCTTAGTATGCAATTTTAATAATTAAAAAAATATTTTAAATGATAAAACTATAGATATATGTTTTTTTTTCTAATTACGAAATTATTTTAAATGATAAAAATATAAATGTATGTAATTTTTTCAAATTATGAAATAAAAAATAATAATAAATCCACCGATGTGAGATTGTGTGCGTATATAATTTTATCATTTAAATTTTTTATAATTAAAATATAAAAAATGGTAATTAACTAGTTAAATTGTTTAATTAGTGAAGATATTTATTTACTAAAAAAACTATAAAAGGAGGAAACAATACCAGGTAATTTCGAGACTAAGGGCCTGTTTGGATGTAGAAAATATATAGCCATAATTTTTATTTTTGCGGGAAGTCATGATCGATTATTACGTGAAATTATGACGTATATTTTATTCCTACAGAATGGGTGTTTGGGTAACAAAATATATATTACAAAAATTATTACATATTTTTCTTATATAATGAGTGTTTGTTTTGCATAATAAATAATTATTGCTATATCATAAATATAACCATTGGATTATAACCTTTGGTAATTAAACTTTGAAAAATAGCTGTAGAAATATAGCCATGTAGAATATAGTCGTTATAATTATAGCCGTTATAATTATATCCGTCATCATTTTTCTCCCTATTTATACACAACATGATTCCTTTGCATTATGCACATAGCTAACAGATCGGTGTTAGTAACCATTGTTTCTACCATGGATTCTTTAGCATCTTTGGAGGAAAAGAAATGGAAGGTAAAGATGATCTACTCATGCTCAACAATTGGTCAGAGAGAATGTCCAAAGACTGCGCAGAAACGTAGAACATCACACATCCATTCTACAGTGACGATACGACATGTCTAAATTCTTCATGAGGGCACGTTGCAGAAAAGAGAATTTCGTGATGGAGCCTCATATATTATCTCAAGCTATCGTCGATCGCCTAAGAGAAAAATCCCTCCTCTCCGAACTCAAAAGCGGACAACAATGTAGAGCAATCTAGCAATGTTCACGTATACCTAGCTCATAATGCTAGTAACTGCGTGATGTGCAAGAAGCGATTTCAACATATCCTGAGAAACGGTTGGTCGATATTTTTAGTAGAAAAGTACTTTCAAAAAGTTCATACTCGACTTGCTCGTCGAATATATAGAACCTCCATCAACAACGACATCACCGGTTATTCGAATACCCCAAAATTTTTCCCATATGTTCAAGGGTAGGCAAATCTATATATTATAAGTTTATTGTGAACTTTTTTCCGTCTTTTATAAATGTTTATATGTTTGTTTATTTTTAGGATTGTGGTGGTGCTATTGATGGAACACATATTCCAATCACGACTTCTTTGATAAGCAAGATCCCTACGTAAAAATGCGGAAGCAAACGCTATCACAGTAATCGTTATGGCTGCATGCGATTTTGATCTTCGCTTTCAGTATGTACGGTGCAGCCGGGTCAGCGTTCCCTCCGACGCTGAGGATTCTCCCAGACGCTCGATTGAACAAGGTTTTGAAGTCCCACGGGGTAAATATTATCTAGTAGACGGATATGCTAATACACTTTCCGAATTTTTATCGCCCATATAGAGGTGTCCGTTTACACATTTGCGTGGAGCAAGGTCGAGCGCAACCAGACCGAGCAATTATAAAAGAACTACTTTACTTTTAGCAGAGGCTACATTCACGGAATCATGTTGAACGCGATTATCGGCATTTTGAAGACGAGGTCTCTAATCTTAAAGTAGCAACTTTCCACCCAATAGACTCTCAAACCGATATAGTGGTTCGTCGCTTTGTATGTTGCATAACTTCATCCGTATACATAATGGGCTACGATGTTGTTGAGGATTTCGATAACGAAGTCAAGAAACAATTGTTCCTAGTGAGCGGAGATGAGTCACACGGAGAGGATGTTGACACCATGAACTTTGAGCTGAACTCAGAAACAGCTCTCGTAAAAGAGATGAAATAGCAATGCAAATGTGGAATGACTATCAGAAGGCTACACGAGTTTGATCATAGGTGTGGTTTTCATAAAATTGTTTATTATCTATTGTATCTACAGCACTTTCTTTAGATGAATGAATCTTGTGTCTTACTTTGTTCAAAACCATCGCCTATAATGAAATAGCATTATAGAGTACTATTACAATACAAAAGGATACTTGATAACAAATTCACGCCAAAACACCTACAATCAATATTACACATAATGAAAAGATCTCCATAACAACTTTCTCACAAGTTCAAGATTACAAGTTCATAATCAAAACAAGTTCATGGGATTGTGCTTAAGGAAAACATTCAAGTTCGGGATAACAAGTTCATAAATCATCTTCTACTCAATTTTTAGAGAACATCATTTTTGAGCCATGGCACTTATGATCTTCTGAAGACATAAGAAGAGTTCACGATAACTCTTATCTTAATGAAAATTTGGGAGTAGCTTTGAACATTTCTTCTTTCAGTGAAAAATGCCACTCATTTCTATTAAACACCTTCATGCAATCTTCTATTGTGTGTTTTTCCACTACTTGAGTGCCCTTGAGAACTTCAAGATATTCTTGTTCTCGCGGCCTCGAAATGCAATGTATTTATCCATATTGAATGATGTTTTTGTGCTTTTGCGCTTTTCGCTCCTTTTTCCGTGTGGTCCATCTTGATCTCTTAGTCCCGAGAATTTCATTGCTTGAACTTTGAGTGTGAGGATTCAGCTGGTTGAGAACTAGGCGGTTCCACTTGCATGATATCATCATCCCCGCCTCAGTGTAGTGTGATTGTTGCCTTGAATCGCTTTGGAGTAAAAGACACTTGAGTCAGTGTGCTATCGCGTGATCGAGATATCTTCTATAATCTTCTATACCACGAGATCGCTTGCCTCTCAAGATACAGCTTCCTACACATTTTACACATATAAGTTGTTAGTGAAGTACAAGTTTATAAACGTAAAACATTAAAAATATATACGCTTACCCCTCATAAACCTCCTCGCTGAATGCTAGCAAAATATGGAAACGGGTCTAGTATGCCACACTTCCTCGCATCTCTATCCCTCGCTTTTGATCAAATCAGATGGTTGTAATTAATGAAACAAGTCGTCATTACGATGTACATACCTCTAGTAGTGGTGCCCGTACATCATCGGAGCTGACACAACATGTCTTTCATAATCCCATCCCAACCCACTTAATTCAGAAAACCCTTTTTAGAAGCTTGTATGTCAAGTCTTGCTCTAATGCTTCACTTGGTTGTGTGGTGATGCTTTTTGGATTGAAAAATTGCTATCAGCTGTCACGATCGATCTTGTTCCATGCCTCTTTTGTCCATCCATTTTGTGAACGTAATGCTAGGAGTATTATACTCACACAATAACTTTACTAGGTAAGCCTTGTGCATTTCATTCCACTTTGCCCTAGCTTCCACGTCTTCCTTCACTTGCCACACCTTCCACTTGCTATACCTTCACTTGCCATAAGCGTTAATCAGAAAATATAATGGTTCATACTGTCATTTTTGGTAGTGAAAACGCACACTATAATTGAATTTGTATTACATTTTGGGAAGAATTTGGTGGTCCATGTATGTTAAAGCGTAAATGAAATATATTTTTGAAAATTACAAAAACCGCTATTTAAAAACGAAAAAGAAAAAGAAAAATTTAAGTGGAAGCAAATATATATGTAATGTGATATATGTGTGTGTGTATATTGGCTTTTAACTACCGATATCTTTAGTAGTATGTACCTTTTGAATTTATACTTTCAAAAAGGGTTAGGGTTTGGGATGAGGATGGAGAGAGGGACGCCGCCGTAAATCTTTAGTGTATGTACCCTTTTGAATTTATACTTTCATTAAAAATAAAAATAACAATAAAAAATTACCTATCAAAAACAAGCCTGCCCAATTTTTTCCCAGACTCTACACTTGATGGACCGATGGGTCAACTTCAGCCCAGCCTCCTGCTGATTTAGTAAAAACACGTGCATTTAATCACGCATGTATAACTATTAGTTAATTAAACAAGTAATGTGTGCAATCTCATATTTCTCGAAGTTTTTGTTATACACTCAACAATACAAGAATTAAACAAAACCACACAAAATGAATTTGATCCAAAGTGCACACCATCAATAAATGATTTTTGAATTTCCAAGGATATATTGAGAATATATAAAAATTTGTGTCGTTAAGTTTATGTCTCACAATAGAACAAATTGTCAACTTGTCCCACACCATCACCTTCACTTCAAGATTCTTTAATTTATAAGTTCTACTCGTTAATTAAATTGAATAATAACAATAACCATATTCCATAATATTCAAACTCTAATTTGCAACTAGTCTATATCCAATCAAGTTAATTAAATTTATATACTCATCCATAGAACCCCAAAAATATCACTTGGTTGTTGGAAATGACACACAAAGCAATGGAAATTAGATATCAAAGGTTCAATGATATCTTTTGAAGAAGTATAGCATTAACTTACTAATAACAGAATTTGTTGAAACTTTTTGCAATAATGGTCAAGAAATAGCAGCTTTTTGAAATCGGCAAATGCAAAACAAATATAAAATTTTTCAACTAAAGAGATCAACGACCTGAGACAAAATTAGTTCAAAGACACTTCACTCCAAGTAGGGTCCCTTGTTGAGCAAAGCAATAAAAACATGCATTCTCTAGGGCTACAAATTCTTAAAATGGCTCTCACATACGTAAAAATGAAGGTGATAGAATTCACTTCCTCGTCTCCGTAAAAATTATTTTATTTTTATCGCTTTTGCAATAAAAAAGCCTTTGTGGGCATTTATTTTTAAATTAGGTTCATACACTAAAAGCAACATTACATGCAGATCTCCGTTGCTGACTCCAAAATCTCGTAGGAAATTCACAGCATCTAGGGTTTCATATAACCAAAAACATCATTTGTTTTCAAACAAGGAAAAATCAGCAAATTAATACAAGAAACTAGTTTTTAATTTATTAATGATAAATATAACCATACTTTTGGGCACACAAATTCCCATCTTATATACTCTCTTTAAAGACTTAAAAGTAATACAAAATTAAATTTATATATACATGGTTGTCGTAAAACTAAGATTCACACTCAGACAGCAAGCATCCGCATCCGTTGAAAAACACTCAATAGTTCTATTTCTTGATAGGCATAGAAAACAAATGCAGGTCAAAGATAGAATGTCACCCTCACAAGGTGGAATCCATCAATTCAATACATGAATAATCAGTGCAACCTACCCATTCTTCTTTTCAAATGCAATGTGCATCGTGAAGAATATTACAACAACCAGAATCAACTATATAGAAACCATTATAGAAGAGAAAACAGATTAGACTTTTAAAATTATATAGATGAGATGGCACACAAGACAATGGCAACAGAAATAAAATAGACAAACCTGATGAACTCTTTCTTGATATGCTTGATGATAGATGGAGGACATACCAAGTTCCAAGAGGCAGCGCGAGGACTCCGAGGAGTCGCCGGAAGTGAAACGGCTGTGTGATGACCCTTTCTTGATATGCTTGATGATGATGTCGACGCCGCGATAGGGATCCGAGGGTATAGGATTTGGCCTGTGGATGAAGAGTTTAGAGGAGGAATCGGGTTGCCGGTGCTAGCGCCGGGCAATGGGAGGAAGCGCAGCCGATCTTGGGTTTCTTTCGGGGCTCGGATGATGAGTTAGGGGTTGCCGCGCCCGGCTCTGGCCGGAGGAGGATGGAGAGGATGTGGGATGTGGTTACCGGTGGTTTGAGGCGGAGGGCGGTGGTTATGGAGACCGATCTGGGTGTTTGATGATGAGATCTTTGATGGAGGGTTAGGGTTTGGGATGAGGATGGAGGAGAGGGACGTCGCCGGAGTCGGTGCCCTAGATCAAACCTTGTTTTATGGCTTCAGGCGTCGGCGTGCTGCGCCATCACCGCGACACGCCCGCGGAGGTGGATGGTGCTTTTGGGTGTTCCACTCCGCAACGGCTTAATCTTCAAAGTGGCGCCTGCAACGCAAAAGAAATTGAGGCTTTTGATCTCGCTTTTGAGAAGAAAGGAGCTCGTATGCGAGAGAGAGGGCGGATGAGAGGGGTCACGATTATAAGAAAAATATTCCGGGCCCATCGAATATTTTTCCTCGCGTAATCCCAACATTATATCATATTTTTGGGGTGTAAAATTACACCCAAACGACCATTATGCCATAAATCCATGAAAATATTTTTTT
>NC_052486.1:832596-851408 GCF_009730915.1 Dioscorea cayenensis subsp. rotundata | reverse complement strand
ATTCAATGCATAATAATATAATAATATAATTAAGGCAATTGGGAGAAATATAAACACTTCGTTATTTTTGATGATATTGATTGAAAGATATCATAAATGGGACGGAATATATATATACATACATGCATAGTATATAGAGAGCAACAGTAATAATATAATGTAAAAAGCATGCGTCACTTGGCATTCTGGTCTGGCCAACTGACAACACCGCATTCAACATGGTCTGCAGGTACAGCCACGTGTCGGTCATGCCAGAAGTGTTTTCTGGGCCCAGCTCTCTCTGCTGGGGCCCACTAAAGGGAGACAGGCCAGCCCTCTTCCAGGCTGGTTCATCATCTTCTCGGCTCCTGGGCCTGGGCCTGGGCCTTATCCCTCCCTTTCAACCGTCTCCAGTCGGTTTCCTAACCGTTCTCGTGTCTGATGACGAACAGCGAAGGAACCGGAGAAAGTGACCTGAGAATATGACTCGGCCCGACATGGCAACAGAGCAGTCCATTTGAAAACTCCTTTGGTTTTTGTTTCCTTTGGTCTCGTAGGGCCCGACCAGTCTTTGTTAGTTCTTGTCTCGATTAGATGCACATGTGCACTGGTCTCCACCATCATTCATGACTACATATGGAATTAGACAACATTTTTATGTAATTAGTAATTACCTATCTCACCCACATATCTAATCCATACAACCACCACTTGACTTGCTACATCTAAGAATTAATATTATAATAGCATGCTCAATTACAATCCTAAAGAAAGTGACACAAGCAAAACACAACATATTATTTTTTTGTATGCTGTACTCCAAACCAATAATCATATTCATTACATCCAACATGACGAAATTGTCCATCATATTCTCAAATGTTTTTCAATTTTCTCGCCAACCAACCAAAGAACATGGCTCGTTGTTTTCCCTTTTTTATCCCAAACAAAAATGTTTCTTTTTTAATAAATAGATCATATACACACATGGCACATTCTTAATTGAGGTTATAGAGAAGGATCAATTATATAGATAATATTATTTATTTTTTAATTTTTTAATGTGTATATTTTTGTAAGCATTATTTCTAAAACTTGTTGATCAATTATGCTAGGTCTGATAAAATGGATTAGCATTATATAATAAGCCAAGCGGTGACATAGGAAAAAAAAATTACATGACAATGATGACTTGGCGAAAAAGAAGGAAATGGCTAGAATGATGATATGACCAAAAACTAGGTGTCATGGCATATGAAAAATATGAGGTGTAGAAGATCATGTTTGGAGACTATGTTTAGTGTAAATTTCTCTCAATGATTCATGTGATGATTAATTAATTTTTGAGAAGCACATCAAGTTAGAACGATCTCTTCAAAAGGATAAGTTTTATTTTAGAAATGCTTATCTATTCTTGGTAAAATCCGGGATGATAAATTATATCTTTGGTAAAACTTCTTTTAGGATAGATCTACCTTAAAATGAGTGATAGGAATGATTTATTATTAGCAAGAATAAAGATCATCATGAAGATTGCGATGAAACTTAGTTTGGTGTGAAGTTATTTGAAGACACAAATTGAGTTAGGCAAGGACAAGCCAATGAGATATCGAAAAACCATATTTAGCTCTACATCTGAAGAAAGATCTATGAGCTAATTATGGGGCGTAGCTATTCGAGGAGACAAATCACATCTCGGAGATTGATCGAAGATGACTCGAGATTTAATCGAACATTTGAAGATCCAAGCATGGATGATTGGAGATCATGCTTTCGAAGATATTGAAAAGCTCAAACTTGGATGAGATGAGATCAAGTTTAGTAACAATATTTCCATGAGTCAAACGAAGATAATTTGGGGAAGACCAAACTTGGGCCAAGTTTGGAAAGAAGATCGAGAGATCTTCGTCGACCATCTTTAGTGAGATGGTTGCAAGTGCTAGCAGGCACATTTCTCAAGAGAGAAGGACCCTCTGAGTGACGTGAGGACAGAAGCCATTGAGGCGTAAGTGAGCTCGCCGAGTCAATCGCTACGAGGCGGACTTAAGGAACCGGAAGGTAGAAGGTAGCGTTCAGGGTGGACTGGCTATAACTCGACCATGTTCAAGATAGGGTGGGCCATATTACAATCGGTGTTGTAACATCTAACTTTTGGAAAGTGTCCAAGTTAGGAGTCATGCGGAGAATTTCAAGAGGAAGGTTTATTTGGACGCTGGAGTGCCATATATAAGATATCCCTCGCTTGAAGATTTAGAATGAGCCACAGTGTGAGAGAGACCCTTCTGGTGAGGGTTGAGGAGAGTGGGCATCGATCAATCTTAAGAGGGGTATTTTTATCTTGAGAGAGTAAAGAAGTGTTGTGCTCTTTTATTCTATAACCCTTTTAGTGGATCTAGCTCCCGGCTTCGAACCTTCGGATGTGTGCGTTGTGCCAAGTGGCTACCAACTTACGGTTCTCTTTTCTCTTGCTTGATTGTGTGTGTCCAATCTTTGAGTAGTTATCGAGTGACTTTATCTTACCACATTACCCAATCGAAACTATCAAATTAGTTTATAAAAATATACTATTAATTAGTTTATTTGATATTACTTTATTTTAAAAATTAATGGTTACCAGACTTTGAGACTTGTGGAATTATTGAATAGTATTTAAGTATTTTTATTTTATTTATGATATATGGAGTTTACGTTTTTTTTTTAACTATTTAATAAATAGAGCACATCGACTTTGCCATTGCTATAGACCACAATGTAAACCCTCGAACAACAAAGTGAAATAATTAAAGAGTTCATTTAGGGTTTTTGATTTTATCGATTTACTACCTAAATTAATGGGTTATTTGATATAACATGGACATTCAATAACGTATTTACATGTGTATGTAACTAGGTACTTATTAAATTGTACATCTCTGGTTATTATTTCGACTATATGTTAATCTCAGCCCAATTATGACAAAGTAAACTTTTATTATTTCATAAATATACAACTTTTAACTTAAAAAGAGTTTGTCTGATTTTTAGGGTATCTAGTGGTTTAATTTATTTCATATATGAGCAATATTACACAATAATAAAAAAATAAAAAGAGAGAGGACTTCAAACTATTAGGGGTGTTTGGTTCATGGTAATGTGAAAAATATTACCGGAATGAATTCTCTCTCTCCCTTCTTAGCCCGACATTCCCCTACTCTCCCTCGTGCTTAATTGTTCTCCTTTCCCTCCCTGACGATGGCAAGCTGGGGAACACCTCTTCGGGCCGGGCCTCCGGTCGAGATCGCGCTGCAGATCAAGAACAAGCCTCAACCCTTCTCCGCTTGTCGATAGCCCCGTCTCGCTCATTCAAGGCTTCTACCATCGAATTTATCCGCTTTGACGGGATTCTATGGAGCCGAGCTCGTCTCACGATTTCAAAGATTCTCTCATTGGCAAATTTTTCTGAAACCACCTCCCTCTCGATCAAATCAAATCTATTCTTCAATCTAGATGGAGTGAACTTGGTGACATCCCCATCTCGGACTTACCGAACGGGTATCTCTCTCCGATGCAATTCAAATCGAAATCTCCCAAAAATTCTTATTCGAGGGTCCTTGGGTGGTTAATAAGGCTACTCTTCACTACCCCGAAGCCGCTTTCTTTGAGCCGGCCTTCGCTAAGCATTCTACCGCTGTTGTCTGGGTGCAGTTGCACAATCTTCCGGTCGAGTTCTAGGATGGGGAGTCACATGAATCCATTTCTACCACGTACGGACGATTGTCTAAGATCGACTGATTATACGTGCTCTCTCGTCGCAGATCCAAATTTGCATGCATATGTGTGAAATAGACTCGAGTAAACCTTTCGGCAAAGGTTTCGGGGTTGGGGATGATGGTTATCGTGTTTTTGTTGTAGTCCTGTATGAGAAACTCCCAACTTTCTGTTACCTCTATGGAATGGTCGGACATGGATCGAACTATTAGCAGCCTGGGCTCGGAGTCCAGGTGGACTGTAGTAGCTCCCACCACTCCCGTAGACAGTTCCATGTAACCCTCGAATGGGTTGGAGGTAGGGACTGCAATGGAAATCATGGATGATGGCAAGGAGGCAAGGATCGATCATCCGACCCCAAAAACCTATTGAAACTATTACAGAGGATGATGTTTCTAGTTTTGGACCTTGGATGCTTGTTGCTCGATGTAGGGGCATGGTGGTGGCAGCGGTGGCGCCTGATGGTGGTGCTCGAGATCGAGATCACGCATGCGGGCGCATACATGCCCTACAACGTCTCCCAACGTCTCTCCAATGTTCAATTGCATGATGATATTACTAGACCGACACGTAGCACTCCATCATTCCGTGGTAGGGCGGTCATGTCGGCTCAGCGGTGTCCCGAGCTTCGATACCCTACCCCTATGTCGTCGAGAATCCTTCCAATGAGTTGATCTCTTCCGGTTCTCGAGATATTGGGACTCGGGCTGGTGCTTCGCTCTCTTGTTATGAAAGTACAGCGATCCCATTATTCCTTCTGACCCGGGCCCTAGTTCCAGTGCTGCTTTGAGTCCCAAGGAGAAGACTTTGTCTTCTTCTCCCGACTCTAACACATCCTCCTAGCCTTCGGATCTCTGATGGGTTGGATGGTGGAGTTACCACGTGTCCTTCCAATGTATCTCATGCCTTAGTTGTCGCACTGTGTGTTGCAGCACTGAACCCCTCCCCTCCTCCGAAATCACCATTACTCATGAGCAATTCGGGAAGAAGACTCGAAGAGGATGAAGGAGACAGCAGTGATGTCTCAGTATGATGATACTAATGAACTGATGATTCCATGACTTCGTGAATCAATACCACTCGACATCCGTGAAGAAGCTCTCGCTTGTCGTGATTTGCAACTTATCTCTCCATCCAACAAGGAGGGAAGACTAGGCAGTGGAGATGACGTTGTCTAGTATTTTAGCCTCTCTTCTTTTGGGGCCTTTCAGTTGCTTGTTCTTATGCGTCTTTCTCTTTCAGTGTTTATGTTCCCTTATTTACTTGGTTTAATCATGATAGTCAACATTTTTAAGCTTGTTTGCTGGAATTGTAGGGGGTCTCCGGTAGGGATACTTTCAGTCCCCAGTATCAAATATCCGATGAAGCATTTTCAATCCTCTCATCTTCACGCCTTTGTTGAGACTCGTGTCGACAATTGTAGGCTTGATAACTTTACTCCAAGCTTGGTCATAATTGGGCTCGGGCGACCCATTTGCTCGATGGTTACTCCGTGGTATAATAGTTACTGGGCAAAAGCACTGGGGAAGGTTACCCAATCGGCGAGTCCGGGTATGTTCTTCACTTAGTAGTCACTAATGATAAAAATGAGTCCTGGATTCTCTCTACTGTGTACAATTCATCTCGTTACCAGGACCAATCTAATGTTTGGTTTGAGCTTTCTGGTATTGCTACCCTTAACTTACCTTGGATTCTTATCAGTGACTTTAACACTATTGCTAATCTTGATGAGTTTCAGCTGGGGCTCGAAACTATTATCAGTCGCAAGGCCCATGTGTTTTTCCGATTTTTATAACCATTAACTAACCTTACGGATGTGAATTATACAGGGATCTAGTTTTCACTGTGTAATAATCGGTGCGCTGTGCTAGGAAATGGGCCTCGTCTTGACGATGTCTACTTAATTCCTATCAGCACCACTCACCTTGGTAAGTACTTTCTTAAACATCTTCCCGGCCTGTTCTCCGATCATGCTTCTCTCCTCCTTACTCTCTCTAACAGAGTCCCTATTAATAAGCGGGTCTTTCGCTTTGATAATTATTGGCTTGATTACATTGGGTGTCATTTTGCAGTTAGGGAAGCTTGGAATTTTTTGCCTCATTCCAATCCGATGCATGCTTTTACTCATTTAATTTCTCGCACTAAATCTAACCTTTTACATTGGAAAAGTCATAGGC
The DNA here is from genome assembly GCF_009730915.1 of Dioscorea cayenensis subsp. rotundata. Lineage (NCBI taxonomy): Eukaryota > Viridiplantae > Streptophyta > Magnoliopsida > Dioscoreales > Dioscoreaceae > Dioscorea > Dioscorea cayenensis. Next base: position 845,505 of record NC_052486.1, on the reverse strand, counting down.
TTAATTCCATTGATTCTAGTATTAGTAAGGTTGAGTCTGAAATCTTGGAGGCTGAGGCATTGGATATTATGAATGGTAATGATTGTGTTTCTACTAACCATCTCAATTCTCTCTATAACAAACTTGCTGCTCTTAATCATCATGGGCTCAATGAGCCAAGCACATGTGGGTCCTTTGTGGTGATCCAAACATTGGCTTTTTCCATAATCTTCTTCGTTCTCGTAATCATCATAATGCAATTTTACATTATTATTGATGCTAGTGGGAGTGTTTTCATCGATCATAAGGATATTGAGAATGTTTTCTCGTAATACTTTTTACTAATTTGTGGTCCCGAGCCTTCAGACAAGTCTAGTTTTAGACATTTCTCAGCCACGCTATATGACTTACATGCTATCTCTCGCGGTCGATGGTGAGTTCCCCGACTATGGAGATAACTAAAAAAGGAAGTGTTTAATGCTCTTCGTCTCTCCCTTCTGGTAAGAGTCCCGAGCCTGATGGTTTTAATTCGAATTTTTACTGCTTCTTCTGGAATGAAATTGGTGATGCTCTTTATGATGCTGTGAATTACTTTTTCACTAATTCAGTTATTCCTAATTCTTGGGGCCGAACCTTCATCACTTTTATTCCCAAAAAGCCCAACTCTAAATTTGTTTTGGATTATCGGCCTATATCCTTATGTAACGTCTATCATAAAATTATCTCAAAAATTCTTGTTAATCGTCTTAAGAATGTGTTACCCAAGATCATTGGTCGTGAGCAATGTGGCTTTGTTTCTAATCACAATCCCTCGATAACATAATTGCCTTCACGGAAGTGGCTCATTCTTTGGATCGAGGTCTAATTACCCTCCTAGGGATGTTGGTTAAGCTAGACATTGAAAAAGCGTGTGATCACGCTAAGTTTGGAATGAAATTCTTGCCACCCTTGAGCGGATGAACTTCCCTAGTCAGTGGAACTCTTGGATTCGAGCCTGTATATTCTATTTCTCTTTCTTTGCTTATCAACAAACAACCCTCTCCTTGGATTAAATCCTGCTAGAGGCCTTCGGTAGGGGACCCTTTGTCCTCCCTATCTTTTTATCATTAGTAGCTCAAAACTTAAGCTCGCTTCTATTAAACTTTGCTATGAGACAAGACATGATTCGGGGTTTCCATTCGCTCTTAGCAACAATTTCAATCATCTAATGTATCGTCGTATGATTTTGATTCTTGTTACTCATGCAACTAGAAATCGCTCGGTATATTAATTTGTGCTTTTTCTATCTATGAGCGACTCAGCTGGTCAAAAAGCTAATAAATCTAAGTCTAAAGTGTATTTTTCCTTCTAGATTTAACTTCTGAACTTAAAAGGAGCATTTGTAACATTCTTGGTTTTAAGACTATATCATTTCCTTTTACTTACCTTGGCATCTCCATAACACCTAAAAGATTACATGTCCCTCAGTTTGCTAAGATGCTTGATAAAGTTGAGAAAATCCTCTCCTTCTGGAATCATTCTAAAATCTCGAAGGCTGGTAAAGCAATTCTGATTAACTTTGTGTTGATGTCTACACCAATGTACTACTTGTCGGTCTATCCACGTCACGACATGGCTTTTAGATAACATTATTAAAAGCGACTAGGGTCGTTCTTCTGGTCTAAGGGTGACAATAGAAAAGCCATGTGCTCGGTCAGCTGGATAGATATTACACTTAGCCATACTGAAGGGGGTCTCTCGATCCGGAACTTACAAGCTGCTAAAACTTCCTTAATGGCCAAGAATGTTCTCAGATTTCTTAATCGTCCATAGTGCCATTTGGGTTGATGCCCTTCTTCACAAATGTAGCAATGTTAATTTTTGGACAGACTCCATCCCAGCCAATTGTTCATGGTTTTTTAGAAGTCTGTGGTATAATGCTAATCATATCAAACCTCAACTTTGGCTTTATCATTTTAATCCCAATCTCACTAATCTTCTATCTCATCCTTGGTATTTTGAAATTCCTTTGGCATTTAAACCCACTTTCCTGAACATGAATATTAATTTAGATCTGTTGAGGTGTTCAGATTTTATTCTTGACAATAATCGTTGGAATTTCAGCTTACTACATGATGTGTTTGGTGAATATCTTAACTCTGAATATCTTATATCTGATAGACTTCGCAGCTGTAGTGCCCATTGCTGGGTTTGGTATCCTAAATCTCAGAAACACAAATTAACTTCTACTATTTATGCTCATTTCAATAGACCTGCAAGATCCCTTGACCCTCGGGATGGTTAGGTTAAAATCTCGCAACTCAAAATTGCTCCTAGACCCAAACATTTCCTTTGGTTGCTCTTTCATAATGGTATTAAAACATCTGATTACCTTTACAGATTAAATCTTGGTCCTCCTACCTTCTACAAGTTTTGTAACCTTGATTTTGAAACAACTGAACATCTTTTCAATACATGTACCAAAGTTCATGCTCTCTAGTGTTTGGTTTGCAATCATATTGGTAAGAACATTCAATTTCGAGACGGCTTCTCGTCTGGCAGCTGGCTCTGTCCGACTAATTCTGAGTATGATATGTATGGTCAATCAATCATTGCCACTGTCTGTTGGTTATTGTGGAAGGCCAGATGCAACCTTGTATTTAGTAATGAAGCTCCTGATTTTCAACATATTCCTATTAAAGCCATCCATCATGTCAGGGAGTATTCTCATGCTTTTCCTTCTCAATTCGGTAAAAAGCTTATCTTGAATAATTTTGATGCCACTGATTCTCCATTTTTGTTTGTTCGTTCTGTGAGCTCCAGCGATGCTGTGATGTTCGGAGCAGGCTTCTGCATTACAAATTTCAATTCCCAGTTCGTTTGTGCTGGATGTTGTCTTAAGCAAGCTGATTCGGTCCTTAAAGCTAAGGCATTAGCACTTGTTGCGGCGTTGGGGAGCATGTTTGCATATGATATCCATGTCAATACAATCTTCATCGCTAGCTCTGATCTGTATAACATCATTATGGATGGGCAATCTAATCTGGTGTGGCGGCTCAACCCGTTGATTAACAGCATTTTTTATTACCTTATCAAGCTTGGCCAGTCATCCATTCACATCATTCCTGAATCTTAGTTAGCTGCTGCTTATAGCCTTGCCCTCCTTGGTGTCAAGTCTCATGATATTACCCTTTTTCATCAAGGCAGGGACCTTGCTTACTGGCTTATGAAGCAATTCATTAGATTTGGGATCAACTTATCATTATTTCCAGCTTTTTGTGTTTGTTTGTTGTTTCAGTGTTGTGTTTTTCCTCTGTTTTACGCTTTTGTTTTTACCCCAGGGGCTTGGTTTGTATTTGAACTTATTGTATTCTCTTTTTATTTAATAAAAATAGCTCAAGGAGCTCTCTTTCCTCAAATATATATATATATATATATATATATATATATATATATATATATATATATATATATATATATATATATATATATATATATATATATACTACCGGGAATCTGGTGGTAATGTGATCAAATTGCCATGTTTGGTTACTGTAGTAGTGGTAATGTTGATGGTAATGTGAGATTATCAATAGTGAAATATTACCAAATAAGGTGGTAATGTGATTATAACCAAAATAGATTTCCATCCAGATTACCAAGTTAATGGTAATGTGTAATGTTTTTTTTTCCCCGATTATGCCCCACTAATTTAATCTAATTCCTTATAACACTAATTATCAAAACCCTAGTTTTTATTTTTCACTTGTTATTTATGATATTATAATTTAATTATTTATTTACCTAAATACTTTAAATTAAGTTTTTCAAATTTTTATATGTAGGGGTATTTTGGTAAATACAAAAGTATTTTAAAAAATTGTGAAAAAATAATTTTTGATATTATAATTTAATTATTTATTTATCTAAATACTTTAAATTAAAATTTTCAAAATTTTATATATAGGGGTATTTTGGTAAATACAAAGGACTTTAAAAATTTTGTAAAAAAATAATTTTTAATATTATAATTTAATTATTTATTTATCTAAATATTTTAAATTCTATTTTTCAAAATTTTATATGTAAGTGTATTTTAGTAAATTTGACATATTACTGAGGTGATTACTATGACTAACCAAACATGGTAATGAAAGATTACTAGTAATATAAATTCTCAACCAAACATGGTAATTTCACATTACCACTATATTCCCGGGCATATAATATTCTCGATCACATTACTACGATAATCTTATTGCTATGGTAATATATCATTACTGTGAACCAAACATCCCCTTAGTGCTTGTCACTATTAGAAAGTTTTTTAGATGTTTGATTAATAAATAAAATCGGAAATTACAAGACTATTATATATTTATATGCATGAAAATATTGATGAAAAGCTACCTCAGCATCACAAAGAAGGGAGAGTCCTCGGTCTAAAAGTTCATTATCTTAATTAACTAATATTTTTTTTTAATTAAGATGGACAAGTGCACATCAATTAATGTTGTGAGAGGGAGTTGATCTCTCATTCTCTCATTTAACAAGAAAAAATTACCATCCTTTTGAGTGTGAAGGTGATTAAAATATATAGTTCACTAAGTCTTAATTTTAACTATTTGATATATTGTCTTGACATTTAATATATAATCTATATGTTTATAAACTCAAATTCTTATTTATTATATCGTTTGTCTATTTTTTCGATATATACTTGAGGGTCTCATCTAGCTTCTTTCTTCTTTATAAGATTATTGTTGTTTTTTTTTATTAGCCACATATCAAGGGTGTGTGCGGATTTTCTAAATATTCCACATAGTCACCCTGCGTGACAAGGCATTTGAACCCTAGGCTCGCCCGTGCATAGAGGACTCAGGTGCTAATAATTTTAAATAACCCTGGTCTTGCCTAAGACCCAGTACCAATAAGTTAAGGCATCGTTGGTGTGATTAGTGATAATTTAATAATTTGTGAGTGTATATATATATATGGCTTTTGGCATAAAAAGATGTTAGGTATGTGGAGCCACGATTACGTGACACCCTTGTGGCGTGGATCCATTTTTGGGAGAATAAGAGTATTTATGTAATTTCTCTCTGCCGAGTAGTACTCTTGATTTCTTCTATATGTATGAGCGAGTTCTTTGTAAGATTTATATTTTTTTCCCGATATTAAAAAGAAAACTCTAGTGCGGGAGTAAACATATGCAATTTTTGCTGAACCACATCTTCTTGTGGTTTATTTTTGTTTTGTGTTTTTCTCTCTCAATCATAGGTGGGAATCTGTTCAATTCCAAACAAAAGAATCTACTATTGGTCAACCATTTTAATTTGGTGATTCAACCTATTCATTTAAATTTCATAAAAGTGATCAAATAGGTTGGTTTAGGATTGTATATCATGATCAATACTAAAGAGAAAAATTTTTAAAACAATATATGCATACATTAAGTTGAAAAATTAATTGGTTGTTGTATATATTTGCTCGATCTAATCGTTCCAATCCCTCGAACTCTTATTTAATCGTGTGTAGGAGAGCATGTCCGGACTCTTAAATTCTTGTGTGTAAGGGAGTGTTTTATACACGGTAGGGAAACTCATAGAGCTTGCCAAGACCCGGAGAAAAGAATGAGAGAGTATCATGTCTACATATTTGCTTGATCTAAGCATTCCAATCTCGAACTCTTATTTAACTGTGTGTGTAGGGAGAGCATGTCCGGACTCTTAAATTCTTGTGTGTGAGGGAGTGTTTTATACGACTGAGCAAACTCATAGAGCTTGTCAAGACCCCGGAGAAAAGAATGAGAGAGTATCATGTCTACATACATACATACATACATACATACATATTGTAATGTCCAGTTGACTCTTTGACCAAGTTGACTTGGACTTTTCTGATGTTTTGTTGAAGGAGGTGGAGCCCACTACAGTCATTCTTCTCTTCCCCATGTCTCTGCGTTTGCTTTCCGTATCATCTGTCTGCTACCGTGCATGGGATCGAAAAATACGTGCGTCGACATCATGAAAAGACACCAGACAATATATCGAAGCACAAATATCATATTTGTTTTGTGTGGGTTCTTTCATTCCTAATAGGGGCAAGCCACTATTATTAATTACCCCAGATTAAAAAATCTTAGGAACCTCCGATTAAGGGCAAAAGTACAAGTAAAGAGACAAGAGAATTTGCAAATTATAAATTTTGTTATTTTATTATATAAATATATTGATTACATCACTTATATGTTGATATAAATGACTTTATATATATATATATATCGTTGCCCCGGCCTATGCCTTGCCACCACGTTTCACTGGCGTTGCCATTTTTGAGGGCGTATATTTCATTCTTGTCTCTTTTTAATAATAATTTTTGGTTACTTATCGTGAAATGAATAAGCCACCACCCGCCTATGCCTTTATCATCGTATATATATCTCATTGTCGCTTGAGATAAATTTAACCTATCGTCTTGAGACAAAGCACCTCAGTTGTTGCTTTAAGATTAGCGACGCTATCATCGTCTCAGATCGCGTTATATATCTCATTGTCGCCGAGATAAATTTAACCACTGTCTTGAGACAAACACCCTGGTTGTTGCTTTAAGATTAGCAGTATGCTATCATTTCTAGATTTATTTATTTGTTTATTTATTTATTTATTTAAATCTATTTCAGTCCACAGTTATTATAGAAGTTTTTTATTTATTTATTTGAGTATACATATATATTTAGGGATAGATATATATGCACCCATGTGTATGACAAGTGGGACCATTTTTTTAAACATGCACAAACATGCACGTGAAATTGCATATTTCTAAATTTTTTTTTTTATCATTCATCATTTTTAAATTAATTAATCTTCTCCTCTCTCTGTTATTTTTTTCATCTCGGGCAAAACGAACATGCTTTCTCATTCTTTTATTACTATTTATTTTATTTATTTATTTTTTTTTTGCTTTATTTTATTTTTTTTTCATGCACGTCCGCATGCATGTTTCCCATTCAATATGTATTTTGTTTTTTTTTTGTTTCGTTTTTATTATTTTGTTTTATTTTTATTTTTTTAATATGCCACTATGCATGCTTCTTTTTATATATATATATATATATATATTATTTTTTTATGGTAGCCCTACCTCTTTATGCATGTCTGCATATTTGAATGCCCATATGACATGTTTCTCAAATACTTCTCATTTTATTATTTTTTTATTTTTATTTTTTTATTTTTTTTTATTTTTGCATGATTTTCCATTTTTCCCTTACATGCTTATCATTATTTCATTCATCATTTTTATATGCCATGCATGTATGCATGCTTCATCATCATTGTTTTTTTTCCATTATATATATTTGTTGCCATGAACATGCGCATGCATATAATAACAATAATAATTTATTATTATTATTATTATTATTATTATTATTATTATTATTATTATTATATATCTTCCCATGCATGCATGTTTAGCATGCGATTTTTTTTATATGTGCATGCATGGCACGTGAATACAAACATATATATATATATATATGTTTATATAGCCCACTTTTTTTTATATATTTATTATTATTTTTTTAAAAAAAATTGATTCACGTGAGTATGCATGCTTTTCTCTTTTTTTTTTTTAATTGGAGCAAATTGACCTTCTGTATAAATTGCAATCATGGTTTTTGTGTTACTAACCATTCATAATCATGTACAATCGATGCAAATGAGAAGATACATCAAGAAACAAATTTTTTTAAAAGATGAAAAATGTCAGGATAGAAGTACATAATCAATAAAATTTATCATCCTGAAGCCTCAACTAGCTTCTCAGTTTCTTCTTCTTCTTCATGTGGTCAACCATGATAATATCCTTGTTTCTTGTGGTGGTCACAACAATATCAACCTCAGAGATGACATCTTCCAAGGTGAGTACAGAGATGCCTTCCATCAAGGCTTGGAGGGCGCAGATGGGATCAATCTCTGTGATGATCACACGGGCACCCTACCGCTTGAGGAGCAACAGCAGGCACTTTGTCAATATCACCATAACCACACACATGACAGAATCTTCATCGGGCAATCATCACCTCGGTAGCCCTCATCAGACCATCAAGAAGGGAGTACTGGTGACATCCATAGAGATTATCAAACTTGCTCTTGGTGACGGAGTCGTTGCCGTTGATCGCTGGGAAGAGGAGGGTTCCGCTGGCCTATATCTAGTACAATCTCTTCACACCAGTGGTAGTCTCCTCCGAGACACCGACCAAACGATCCCTCATCTTCCTCATGATCTCTTGGGATCCACCCTCAGCCCATCCCTGATCAGCCCTGAGCACAATTTAGAACTCCGGGCGTTGTCGAGGCGAACACGACAGACGGAATCACGGGCGATGGCGGTGGCGACGATGGTCTTGGGTAGAGAAAAGCGTTACGAGAGCACCAGGGCAGACCTCGTAGCTGAGGCGGTGAGGGTCTCGATAAGAGCAGATGCAGCCATGGTCATATAGAGGGATCCAGAGATCCAGGCGCCAACGAAAGGCTTGGGGGAGCCAAACTCCGTGCGGCAAGACATGAGTCCAGGCATCTTGACCTCAGTGAGCTCGATCTCGAGGAGACCGAAGTCGACCCGAGATCCTTAACCTTGTACCCGCGCCGGAGGAACTCTTCTCGGCAGGTGAGGGCCGTTGGAATTCGGCTCGAGATCGGATCAAGAGGGATAAGAAAAAAAGGCATAAGAGAGGAAGAAGGGGTGACGGTGACGGGTACCATCATGGTTGGCGGCGGTCAACTTCCGGCATGATCGACGGCATTATCTCAGCCGTTTGATCACGCCGGCAGCATCAACTTGAACATGGCGACAAAAAAAAAAGTGCATCAACGGCGATTAGCAGGTGGCGGCGGTCAACATCCGGCGTGATCGACGGCATTATCTGTCACGTCCCAGCCCCACAGCCGGGCCCGCGGACAGATCGGCCGCATCCAATGGGACTGGGCCCCACTGGGTGCAAGGCCTCGACTAAAAACCCGTCGAGTCAACCCCAACAAGCGGATATGAATAGAACACAAAAGCACAAATAGGATACTTTGGAAGCGAAATACTACAAGTATGGACTTTAGCGACCTCTACGAATACAAATACAACCCAACGGTTCAGCAAATTACAAATACGATCGATACAAGTCTTACACTCACAAGCGGTAATAACAAGATCATCTGATAATGCCAGACAATACGACTCTCGACACCCCCTGGACCTAAACTTGATCTTCTCCTGCGAAAAGCAGAGATACTGCGAGTGCATGAGCCACAAGGGCCCGAGTGGGATCGCGAGATAAACAACGTGTATAGCGAGATATTGCGAATAATAGCTCATGCTTCATACGAATACGGATAATACTGCAGATCTCTGGAATAATCCAAAAAAACACGAAAAACACGCAGAAATACATCTCCCGGCTAATAGTCAAATCAACGGACGAGTTTCGGATCTTCGACTATGAAGTCGGACGTAGCGAGCGTAGCAGGAATATCAGCAGTCAGTGGCCGGATCTTCGACCGCGATCGGGGGTAGCGCTACTACAGAAAACATGTGCACATGGCTAGGACTTACTCCTCCTAGCTGGGCGAGCCAGAAATGGAGATGTACTAAAAACCGTAGAAAATACGGAATACAAACAGAGGAATTACTGAATAAATAATACAAATAAGAAAATAAATAAATAAACATAAATACCACGCAAATAAATAAATAAATAAAATTATTAAACAATGCAATAATTAAATAATAATTATTGCCAGAAATACGGAATACACAGTGCGAGAGCCTACCTGGCTCCGAGCTACAGAGTTGGGTTCACCAAGTCCCGCGAACTACAGCCCGGTATGGATCTACCCAGACAGAATAATCTAATTTAGGTTACAAATCTTGGGCCGGGCCTAAATTACAACTATAGCTCAAGCTAATTCAACAAATAAAAGAGTTCAAAGCTAGCAAGACAACAGAACAATCATGCACATACTAGCAACTAAAAGTTTACAGGAGAAATAAGGAGTTAAGCCAACAAAAATCAACTATACATATACATATACTCCAGGAAGGCTATGAAATAAGCACCAGCACATCAAAATTTTCAAAACTAATAATCATCATTAACACATGTTTCATATTATATAAATCTATATTTCTAACATGCACTCACAAGCATTTATAAATAAGCTTCTTATTTAAAAGTAAAACTAAAATAAATTAAACATTAGCATGAAAAGCCAAGAAATGGATGAATTCTCAATGAAAGAGAATTTCTAAAACCTGAACTACACACACACATATATATAAGACATCAATTAAAAACCAAACTAAAACTTAAGATCTCATGATCAACAGGATTAAGAACTTAATTAAAAGGACAATGTTTAAGAGACATGCTTGCAGACATCATGTTTACATGTATCAAAAGAACACACTCTAGTTGCATGCTCATCTCACCAAATTAATTAATAAGAAAACAAATGCATCATGCCGATTTTCACTAAGGAAACATGCTGACAAACCAACATGCATGACCATATGTTTAATTTTATAAAAAATATAATCAACTAACTTAACATGGCAGCATACTCACAATGTCAAGCTTACAAACATGGAAACCTATATTCAAATAATTCAAAACATGAATGCTAATTTACATGACCAGACTTACAAGATGCATACTCAAATATTATAATTAAATTATAGGCATCCCTTGGTAGATACAAGCTTGCAAAATCAAGAGAGATAAATAAAATCTTAACAAAATAAGGCTGCAGATTCCAAACCTCTCTATGTTGCAACATGCACACATAGAATTTAAGCTTAAAATTACAAAAGCATGCTACTCATAATTATTCAAAATGACCAAAAACACTCAATGACATGAAAAACATGCTCAAATAACTTCTCAGAATTCTAAAGAAAATAACAAGCTTACCTCTAAGCTTGTTGGTGACAAGTTCCACTCAAAAACCAAGCATAAAGAGAAAAGAAAATGACACCAAAATTCGGCCAAGGTTGAGTTGTTTCAAGGATAAGAGAGTTTGGAGAGCAAGAAGATTGGTTGCACAGCTAAACCTATAAAAGCAACCCATAAACTCAATTAAAAGCCTCCACTAATCAAAAACAGGAAAAACCAATAATCCACCATCAGGCAAGATCCGGAAATTAAGGCAATGAAACAAACAGTGGGGCCCACTCACTAAACACCTAGTCAAACCAGTCAAAGATAGATAAAAAAAAACAAACATTACATTATCTCAGCCATTCGATCACGCCGGCGGCATCAACTATGGACACGGCGGGCAATGGCAAAATTTTTTTTATATACGCATGTATGCATGAATATGGGGAGAGAGAGATCCGCACCTTCTCCTTCGTCTTTGTTTCTTTCTGAATTATCAATTCACTCTCCCTTTCTTCTTCATCTGTTCTTCCTTTTTAAAACCCTCAATCCTTATCATAATCTTTAAATTCTCCCCGCAAGATCAGATTTAAACTTAAATTTAAATTTAATAATATTTTTTTTATATTTTTTTATATATTTTTTTTAATTAATTAATTAATTAATTTTATTTTAATTAATTAATTATTAATATTATTATTTATTTTTATTTTTAAATTATTATTTTTATATTTTTTTATTTATTATTTATTTATTTATTTTATTTTTTTATATTATTATCTTTTTTCCTTCCTTTTTTTTTATTTTTATATTATTATCTTTTTTTCCTTCCTTTTTTTATTTTTTTATATTATTATCTTTATATATATATATATATATATATATATATATATATATATATATATATATATATATATATATATATATATATATATATATTTATTTCAAAAATTCGATTTTTTATTATATTTTTTTCATTCATTTTTTAGTTGGTCCTTTTTCGCCAATAACGAATAGATAGGATTTAATTTATCATTATTGTTATATTTTTTTCGTTTTTTTTTTCATATATTTATTTATATATATAATTTTTATATGTTTATAGATATATATATATATTCATAATTTCAAATTTCAAATTTTTTTTTTAATTCGCGCCATCCTACCCCGTAACATAACCTCCTAACTAAATTTGACGAAAATGATAAGATTCAATTAAATTTTTAATTAATTTTTAATATTTTTAAAATTAATTTTTATTTAATATATATTTTTATTTACTTAATTTATTTATTTATTTATTTATTTATTTTATTAAATAAAAAAATCTAATCTCTCGGGATATGTGTTTGGATGCCCTCAGTATTTGTACTTTCTCAAATCGCCTCGAGATCCATTTCGTTATATGAAATTTAGGATTGCCTCGGGATATATGTTTGGCTATCCTAAGATTTTAGCGATTGCCTCGAGATATGTGCTCTCAAGGGCAATTTTATAATTTATGCTTTATGCCTCGAGATATGCTCTCAAGGGCAACTATGTAATTTTGCATTTATGCCACGAGATATGTTCTCAAGGGCAATCTTTAAAAAAATTTTCTCTTTTTTTTTAAATTTTCATTTTACCTCGAGATATGTCCTCAAGGATATATTATTTTTTTATTTTTTATTCTTGTATTTTTGCATTTATGCCTCGAGATATGTTCTCAAAGGCAATTTTGTAATTTTGCATTCATACCTCGAGATATGTTCTCAAGGGTAATTTTGTAATTTGCATTTTGTATTTAACTTGGAATTTGCATTCTAGTCCAAAAACAATCAAATAATCAATTAAGATTAAGATTAGGACATTTAAATTTTTAATTCTAAATATATCTATGGTTAGGATATATTAGAATTTAAATTAAATTGAATTTAGTTTCCATTAGGACATTGAGTTTTATTAGGACGTGCATTATATTATTTATATAACACCCGCAGTGCGGGTCTTGTCACATGGTGGTGGAGCTTTTAAGG